>NC_079209.1:32130981-32366926 GCF_026745355.1 Beta vulgaris subsp. vulgaris
AAACTTTTATTTTTGGGGAAAAAAAGAATTCGATTCCTTTATATTTTGAAAATTGAACATTAAAAGAAATTGGAATTCTTTATGTTGAATAGGCCTTGTTGTTAACTCGAGAACAAGAGGATCTCTCATTTAACATCTATTAGGAGATGCACACAAATCTCAATTTGTATATTCAATGCAATGCACTCGAATTATTAATTAAAATGCACACACACTTTATTTAAGGGAATTACAATCACAACATAATAGGACCCCTATATCATTCAACAACTAAAAAAAAGAATTATAAAGCAAATGATGTGTTTGTGGATAGTAAAATCAATAACAAGCTCAAAACACCCGAATTCACTTGTACTTGTTGAAAGATTCGATCTTTATATGAAATAGGACATAAAGATTGAATCTTTATATTGAATAGGCTTTGTTGTTAGCTCGAGAACTAGAGGATCTCTCATAACATCTATTAAGAGATGCACACAAACCTCAATTTGTATATTGAATGCAATGCACTCGAATTATTAAATTAAAATACACACACACCTGATTTAAGGGAATTAGACTCACAAACATAATAGGACCCCATATTCAACACTTATAAAGCAAATGATGTGTTTGTGGATAGTAAAATCAATAAGAAGTCTACAAACACCCGAATTCACTTGTACTTATTGAAAGATTCGATCTTTATATGAAATAGGACATAAAGATTGAATCTTTATATTGAATAGGCTTTGTTGTTAGCTCGAGAACTAGAGGATCTCTCATTAACATCTATTAGGAGATGCACACAAACCTCAATTTGTATATTAATGCAATGCACTCGAATTATTAAATTAAAATGCACACAACATGATTTAAGGGAATTAGACTCACAAACATAATAGGACCCTATATCATTCAACAACTAAAAAAAAGACTTATAAAGCAAATGATGTGTTTGTGGATAGTAAAATCAATAAGAAGTCTACAAACACCCGAATTCACTTGTACTTATTGAAAGATTCGATCTTTATATGAAATGACATAAAGATTGAATCTTTATATTGAATAGGCTTTGTTGTTAGCTCGAGAACTAGAGGATCTCTCATTAACATCTATTAGGAGATGCACACAAACCTCAATTTGTATATTCAATGCAATGCACTCGAATTATTAAATTAAAATCACACACACCTATTTAAGGGAATTAGACTCACAACATAATAGGACCCTATATCATTCAACAACTAAAAAAAGAATTATAAAGCAAATGATGTGTTTGTGGATAGTAAAATCAATAACAAGTCTCAAAACACCCGAATTCACTTGTACTTGTTGAAAGATTCGATCTTTATATAAATAAATAAAGATTGAATCTTTATATTGAATAGGCTTTGTTGTTAGCTCGAGAACTAGAGGATCTCTCTTAACATCTATTAATAGATGCACACAAACCTCAATTTGTATATTAATGCAATGCACTCGAATTATTAAATTAAAATACACACACACCTGATTTAAGGGAATTAGACTCACAACATAATATACACCCTATATCATTCAAACAAAAAAAAAGAATTATAAAGCAAATGATGTGTTTGTGGATAGTAAAATCAATAACAAGTCTCAAAACACCCGAATTCACTTGTACTTGTTGAAAGATTCGATCTTTATATGAAATAGGACATAAAGATTGAATCTTTATATTGAATAGGTTTGTTGTTAGCTCGAGAACTAGAGGATCTCTCATTAACATCTATTAGGAGATGCACACAAACCTCAATTTGTATATTAAATGCAATGCACTCGAATTATTAAATTAAAATACACACACACTATTTAAGGGAATTAGACTCAAAACATAATAGGACCCTATATCATTCAACAGCTAAAAAAAAGATTATAAAGCAAATGATGTGTTTGTGGATAGTAAAATCAATAAAGTCTTCAAACACCCGAATTCACTTGTACTTTTGAAAGATTCGATCTTTATATGAAATGGACATAAAGATTGAATCTTTATATTGAATAGGCTTTGTTGTTAGCTCGAGAACTAGAGGATCTCTCATTAACATCTATTAGGAGATGCACACAAACCTCAATTTGTATATTCAATGCAATGCACTCGAATTATTAAATTAAAATCACACACACCTATTTAAGGGAATTAGACTCACAACATAATAGGACCCTATATCATTCAACAACTAAAAAAAAGAATTATAAAGCAAATGATGTGTTTGTGGATAGTAAAATCAATAACAAGTCTCAAACACCGAATCATTTATTCTTGTTGAAAGATTCGATCTTTATATGAAATAGGACATAAAGATTGAATCTTTATATTGAATAGGCTTTGTTGTTAGCTCGAGAACTAGAGGATCTCTCGTTAACATCTATTAGAGATGCACACAAACCTCAATTTGTATATTAATGCAATGCACTCGAATTATTAAATTAAAATACACACACACTGATTTAAGGGAATTAGACTCACAACATAATAGGACCCTATATCATTCAACAACAAAAAAAAGAATTATAAAGCAAATGATGTGTTTGTGGATAGTAAAATCAATAACAAGTCTCAAAACACCCGAATTCACTTGTACTTGTTGAAAGATTCGATCTTTATATGAAATAGGACATAAAGATTGAATCTTTATATTGAATAGGCTTTGTTGTTAGCTCGAGAACTAGAGGATCTCTCATTAACATCTATTAGGAGATGCACACAAACCTCAATTTGTATATTAATGCAATGCACTCGAATTATTAAATTAAAATCACCACACACCTGATTTAAGGGAATTAGACTCACAAACATAATAGGACCCCTATATCATTCAACAACTAAAAAAAAATTATAAAGCAAATGATGTGTTTGTGGATAGTAAAATCAATAAGAAGTCTACAAACACCCGAATTCACTTGTACTTATTGAAAGATTCGATCTTTATATGAAATTGGACATAAAGATTGAATCTTTATATTGAATAGGCTTTGTTGTTAGCTCGAGAACTAGAGGATCTCTCATTAACATCTATTAGGAGATGCACACAAACCTCAATTTGTATATTCAATGCAATGCACTCGAATTATTAAATTAAAATCACACACACCTATTTAAGGGAATTAGACTCAAAACATAATAGGACCCCTATATCATTCAACAACTAAAAAAAAAATTATAAAGCAAATGATGTGTTTGTGGATAGTAAAATCAATAAAAGTCTCAAAACACCCGAATTCACTTGTACTTGTTGAAAGATTCGATCTTTATATGAAATGGCATAAAGATTGAATCTTTATATTGAATAGGCTTTGTTGTTAGCTCGAGAACTAGAGGATCTCTCATTAACATCTATTAGGAGATGCACACAAACCTCAATTTGTATATTCAATGCAATGCACTCGAATTATTAAATTAAAACACACACACACTATTTAAGGGAATTAGACTCACAACATAATAGGACCCTATATCATTCAACAACTAAAAAAAAATTATAAAGCAAATGATGTGTTTGTGGATAGTAAAATCAATAAGAAGTCTACAAACACCCGAATTCACTTGTACTTATTGAAAGATTCGATCTTTATATGAAATTGGGCATAAAGATTGAATCTTTATATTGAATAGGGTTTGTTGTTAGCTCGAGAACTAGAGGATCTCTCATTAACATCTATTAGGAGATGCACACAAACCTCAATTTGTATATTCAATGCAATGCACTCGAATTATTAAATTAAAATACACACACCTATTTAAGGGAATTAGACTCACAACATAATAGGACCCCTATATCATTCAACAACTAAAAAAAGAATTATAAAGCAAATGATGTGTTTGTGGATAGTAAAATCAATAACAAGTCTCAAAACACCCGAATTCACTTGTACTTGTTGAAAGATTCGATCTTTATATGAAATAGGACATAAAGATTGAATCTTTATATTGAATAGGCTTTGTTGTTAGCTCGAGAACTAGAGGATCCTCATAACTTCTAGTAAGAGATGCACACAAACCTCAATTTGTATATTAATGCAATGCACTCGAATTATTAAATTAAAATACACCACACCTGATTTAAGGGAATTAGACTCACAAACATAATAGGACCCCTATATCATTCAACAACTAATAAAAAGCAAATGATGTGTTTGTGGATAGTAAAATCAATAAAAGTCTCAAAACACCCGAATTCACTTGTACTTTTGAAAGATTCGATCTTTATATGAAATAGGACATAAAGATTGAATCTTTATATTGAATAGGCTTTGTTGTTAGCTCGAGAACTAGAGGATCTCTCATTAACATCTATTAGAGATGCACACAAACCTCAATTTGTATATTCAATGCAATGCACTCGAATTATTAAATTAAAATACAACCACACTATTTAAGGGAATTAGACTCAACATAATAGGACCCCATATCATTAACGACTTATAAAGCAAATGATGTGTTTGTGGATAGTAAAATAAATACAAGTCTCAAAACACCCGAATTCACTTGTACTTGTTGAAAGATTCGATCTTTATATGAAATAGGACATAAAGATTGAATCTTTATATTGAATAGGTTTTGTTGTTAGCTCGAGAACTAGAGATCTCTCATTAACATCTATTAGGAGATGCACACAAACCTCAATTTGTATATTCAATGCAATGCACTCGAATTATTAAATTAAAATACACACACCTGATTTAAGGGAATTAGACTCACAAACATAATAGGACCCTATATCATTCAACAACTAAAAAAAAATTATAAAGCAAATGATGTGTTTGTGGATAGTAAAATCAATAAAAGTCTCAAACACCCGAATCTCTGTACTTGTTGAAAGATTCGATCTTTATATGAAATGGACATAAAGATTGAATCTTTATATTGAATAGGCTTTGTTGTTAGCTCGAGAACTAGAGGATCTCTCATTAACATCTATTAGGAGATGCACACAAACCTCAATTTGTATATTCAATGCAATGCACTCGAATTATTAAATTAAAATCACACACACCTATTTAAGGGAATTAGACTCACAACATAATAGGACCCCTATATCATTCAACAACTAAAAAAAAGAATTATAAAGCAAATGATGTGTTTGTGGATAGTAAAATCAATAACAAGTCTCAAAACACCCGAATTCACTTGTACTTGTTGAAAGATTCGATCTTTATATGAAATAGGACATAAAGATTGAATCTTTATATTGAATAGGCTTTGTTGTTAGCTCGAGAACTAGAGGATCTCTCATTAACATCTATTAAGAGATGCACACAAACCTCAATTTGTATATTGAATGCAATGCACTCGAATTATTAAATTAAAATACACACACACCTGATTTAAGGGAATTAGACTCAAAACATAATAGGACCCTATATCATTCAACAACTAAAAAAAAGATTATAAAGCAAATGATGTGTTTGTGGATAGTAAAATCAATAAAAGTCTCAAAACACCCGAATTCACTTGTACTTTGAAAGATTCGATTTATATGAAATATGGCATAAAGATTGAATCTTTATATTGAATAGGCTTTGTTGTTAGCTCGAGAACTAGAGGATCTCTCATTAACATCTATTAGGAGATGCACACAAACCTCAATTTGTATATTCAATGCAATGCACTCGAATTATTAAATTAAAATCACACACCACTATTTAAGGGAATTAGACTCAAACATAATAGGACCCTATATCATTCAACAACTAAAAAAAGAATTATAAAGCAAATGATGTGTTTGTGGATAGTAAAATCAATAACAAGTCTCAAAACACCCGAATTCACTTGTTGAAAGATTCGATCTTTATATGAAATAGGACATAAAGATTGAATCTTTATATTGAATAGGCTTTGTTGTTAGCTCGAGAACTAGAGGATCTCTCATTAACATCTATTAGGAGATGCACACAAACCTCAATTTGTATATTAAATGCAATGCACTCGAATTATTAAATTAAAATACACACACACCTATTTAAGGGAATTAGACTCGCAAACATAATAGGACCCTATATCATTCAACAACTAAAAAAAAGACTTATAAAGCAAATGATGTGTTTGTGGATAGTAAAATCAATAAGAAGTCTACAAACACCCGAATTCACTTGTACTTATTGAAAGATTCGATCTTTATATGAAATGGCATAAAGATTGAATCTTTATATTGAATAGGCTTTGTTGTTAGCTCGAGAACTAGAGGATCTCTCATTAACATCTATTAGGAGATGCACACAAACCTCAATTTGTATATTCAATGCAATGCACTCGAATTATTAAATTAAAATACACACACCTAATTAAGGAAATTAGACTCACAACATAATAGGTCCCTTATATCATTCAACAACTAAAAAAAAATTATAAAGCAAATGATGTGTTTGTGGATAGTAAAATCAATAAAAGTCTAAAACACCCGAATTCACTTGTACTTATTGAAAGATTCGATCTTTATATGAAATAGGAAAAAGATTGAATCTTTATATTGAATAGGCTTTGTTGTTAGCTCGAGAACTAGAGGATCTCTCGTTAACATCTATTAAGAGATGCACACAAACCTCAATTTGTATATTCAATGCAATGCACACGAATTATTAAATTAAAATACACACACACTTGATTTAAGGGAATTAGACTCACAAACATAATAGGACCTCTATATCATTCAACAACAAAAAAAGAATTATAAAGCAAATGATGTGTTTGTGGATAGTAAAATCAATAAGAAGTCTACAAACACCCGAATTCACTTGTACTTGTTGAAAGATTCGATCTTTATATGAAATAGGACATAAAGATTGAATCTTTATATTGAATAGGTTTGTTGTTAGCTCGAGAACTAGGTGATCTCTCATTAACATCTATTAGGAGATGCACACAAACCTCAATTTGTATATTCAATGCAATGCACTCGAATTATTAAATTAAAATACACCACATGATTTAAGGGAATTAGACTCACAAACATAATAGGACCCCTATATCATTCAACAACTAAAAAAAAGACTTATAAAGCAAATGATGTGTTTGTGGATAGTAAAATCAATAACAAGTCAAAACACCCGAATTCACTTGTACTTGTTGAAAGATTCGATCTTTATATGAAATAGGACATAAAGATTGAATCTTTATATTGAATAGGCTTTGTTGTTAGCTCGAGAACTAGAGGATCTCTCATTAACATCTATTAGAGATGCACACAAACCTCAATTTGTATATTGAATGCAATGCACTCGAATTATTAAATTAAAATGCACACACACCTGATTTAAGGGAATTAGACTCACAACATAATAGGACCCCTATATCATTCAACAACTAAAAAAAAGATTATAAAGCAAATGATGTGTTTGTGGATAGTAAAATCAATAAGAAGTCTAAAACACCCGAATTCACTTGTACTTATTGAAAGATTCGATCTTTATATGAAAGAGGAATAAAGATTGAATCTTTATATTGAATAGGCTTTGTTGTTAGCTCGAGAACTAGAGGATCTCTCATTAACATCTATTAGAGATGCACACAAACCTCAATTTGTATATTGAATGCAATGCACTCGAATTATTAAATTAAAATACACACACACACCTATTTAAGGGAATTAGACTCACAACATAATAGGACCCCTATATCATTCAACAACAAAAAAAAGAATTATAAAGCAAATGATGTGTTTGTGGATAGTAAAATCAATAACAAGTCTCAAAACACCCGAATTCACTTGTACTTGTTGAAAGATTCGATCTTATATGAAATAGGACATAAAGATTGAATCTTTATATTGAATAGGTTTGTTGTTAGCTCGAGAACTAGCGGATCTCTCATTAACATCTATTAGGAGATGCACACAAACTTCAATTTGTATATTCAATGCAATGCACTCGAATTATTAAATTAAAATACACACATGATTTAAGGGAATTAGACTCACAAACATAATAGGACCCCTATATCATTCAACAACTAAAAAAAAGACTTATAAAGCAAATGATGTGTTTGTGGATAGTAAAATCAATAAGAAGTCTACAAACACCCGAATTCTTGTACTTATTGAAAGATTCGATCTTTATATGAAATTGGACATAAAGATTGAATCTTTATATTGAATAGGCTTTGTTGTTAGCTCGAGAACTAGAGGATCTCCATTAACATCTATTAGGAGATGCACACAAACCTCAATTTGTATATTAATGCAATGCACTCGAATTATTAAATTAAAATACACACACACCTGATTTAAGGGAATTAGACTCACAAACATAATAGGACCCTATATCATTCAACAACTAAAAAAAAGAATTATAAAGCAAATGATGTGTTTGTGGATAGTAAAATCAATAACAAGTCTCAAAACACCCGAATTCACTTGTACTTGTTGAAAGATTCGATCTTTATATGAAATAGGACATAAAGATTGAATCTTTATATTGAATAGGCTTTGTTGTTAGCTCGAGAACTAGAGGATCTCTCATAACATCTATTAAGAGATGCACACAAACCTCAATTTGTATATTGAATGCAATGCACTCGAATTATTAAATTACACACACACACCTGATTTAAGGGAATTAGACTCACAACATAATAGGACCCCTATATCATTCAACAACTAAAAAAAAGACTTATAAAGCAAATGATGTGTTTGTGGATAGTAAAATCAATAAGAAGTCTACAAACACCCGAATTCACTTGTACTTATTGAAAGATTCGATCTTTATATGAAATAGGACATAAAGATTGAATCTTTATATTGAATAGGCTTTGTTGTTAGCTCGAGAACTAGAGGATCTCTCATTAACATCTATTAGGAGATGCACACAAACCTCAATTTGTATATTCAATGCAATGCACTCGAATTATTAAATTAAAATCACACACAGACACCTGATTTAAGGGAATTAGACTCACAACATAATAGGACCCTATATCATTCAACAACTAAAAAAAAAATTATAAAGCAAATGATGTGTTTGTGGATAGTAAAATCAATAACAAGTCTCAAAACACCCGAATTCACTTGTACTTGTTGAAAGATTCGATCTTTATATGAAATAGGACATAAAGATTGAATTTTATATTGAATAGGCTTTGTTGTTAGCTCGAGAACTAGAGGATCTCTCTTAACATCTATTAAGAGATGCACACAAACCTCAATTTGTATATTGAATGCAATGCACTCGAATTATTAAATTAAAATACACACACACCTGATTTAAGGGAATTAGACTCACAAACATAATAGGACCCCTATATCATTCAACAACTAAAAAAAAGACTTATAAAGCAAATGATGTGTTTGTGGATAGTAAAATCAATAAGAAGTCTCAAAACACCCGAATTCACTTGTACTTATTGAAAGATTCGATCTTTATATGAAGTAGGAAACAATGATTGAATCTTTATACTGAATAGGCTTTGTTGTTATCTCGAGAACTAGAGGATCTCTCATTAACATCTATTAGGAGATGCACACAAATCTCAATTTGTATATTCAATGCAATGCACTCGAATTATTAAATTAAAATGCACACACACCTGATTTAAGGGAATTAGATTCAGAACATAATAGGACCCCTATATCATTCAACAACTAAAAAAAGAATTATAAAGCAAATGATGTGTTTGTGGATAGTAAAATCAATAAGAAGTCTACAAACACCCGAATTCACTTGTACTTATTGAAAGATTCGATCTTTATATGAAATAGGACATAAAGATTGAATCTTTATATTGAATAGGCGTTGTTGTTAACTCGAGAACTAGAGGATCTCTCATTAACATCTATTAGGAGATGCACACAAATCTCAATTTGTATATTCAATGCAATGCACTCGAATTATTAAATTAAAATGCACACACACTTGATTTAAGGGAATTAGACTCACAACATAATAGGACCCCTATATCACTCAACAACTAAAAAAAAGAATTATAAAGCAAATGATGTGTTTGTGGATAGTAAAATTAATAACAAGTCTCAAAACACCCGAATTAACTTGTACTTGTTGAGGAATGCGCCGGCCACCTTTCAAAGGCTCATCAACACTGTTTTTCAGCCACAGCTTGGCAAAAATATGGAGGCTTATATTGACGATATGATCGTCAAGAGTCGAGAAGAAAAAAATCACTTAGAAGATTTGAGAGAAACCTTCATCACTTTGAGAAAATACAAGTTAAAGCTCAATCCGCAAAAATGCGTCTTTGGTGTAGTGGCTGGGATGTTTTTAGGGTTTTTGGTCGATCAGCGAGGGATTGAGGCCAACCCTGACTAAATTCAGGCAATGCTAGATATGACTTCGCCGTCCAAGGTCAAGGAAGTGCAGCGTCTGATGGAATGTCTGGCTGCTCTTGGACGGTTCCTTTCGAAATCAGCAGATAATTGTCATAACTTATGTGCGACGATAAAAAAGAATGCAAAGTTTGAATGGACGGAGAAAGCTGAGAAAGCACTTCAGCAAGTTAAAGACCATCTTCGGCAGTTACCTAGGCTAATCAGCCCGGTCGAGGGAGAAAAACTGTATGTTTACATGGTCGTGTCCCCATTCGCGGTAGATGTTGTTCTCCTCGCTGAGAGAGATTCAGTACAAATACCCGTTTATTTTGTTAGCCATGTACTAAAGGACGCAAAAGGCAGGTATTCGTCCATTGAGAAGTTCGGCCTAGCGCTGTTAATGGCCAGCCGGAAGTTGAGGCCTTATTTTCTTGCTCACAGTATTCTTGTCTACACAGATCAACCATTAAGGCAGGTATTGCATAAGATGGACGCATCAGGCCGAATGTTGAAATGGGTCGTTGAACTGAATATGTTTGACTTGACGTTCGAGCCCCGAAAAGCAATAAAGGGGCAAGCTCTAGCGGACTTTATTGTAGAGCTTACCCGGCCTATGGTAGAAAACGTCCAAGACCCAATAGAGGGAAAGAGACATTGGACCCTACTGGTGGACGGATCATCCACTGCTAATGGATGTGGTGCCGGGATCATTTTCCAGTCACCAAAAGGGGACAAGTTTGAGTATGCAATGAAATTCCAATTCCAGGCCTCAAACAACGAAGCAGAGTATGAGGCTCTCTTAGCCGGCATTAAGATGTGCAAAGCGGCTGGGGCCCTAGATATTGAAGCTAAAACTGATTCTTTGTTGGTGGTCAGTCAAGTGAACGGAGATTTTGAATGCAAGGAGGCGTCCATGAGTAAGTATATGAGCCTTGTAAAAGAGGAGATCAAGTCTTTGAAACGATTCGTCCTGGATCAAGTACCAATATCTGAAAACCGTCAGGCAGATGCCCTATCCAAGCTAGCCACTTCGGCTAAGGGGGATGTGCCTAGAACAGTCTTGACCCTTTTCCTATTGCGGCCGGCCAGAAGAAGTTTGTAATAGTGGCCGTCGACTACTTTACAAAATGGGTGGAGGCTGAAGCATTAAGGGGCATTACCACCAACGACGTCAAAGGGTTTATTTGGAAAAACCTCATCACAAGGTTCGGTATGCCTCAGTCTATTGTCTTTGACAACAGACCGCAATTTGAAACGCCTAAGCTTCGTCAATGGCTGGCCGATCAAGGAATCAGGGCTCACTTTGCTGCAGTAGCTCATCCACAAGCAAATGGGCAGGTCGAAGCTTTTAACAAGATTTTGTCGGCCGGTATCAAAAAGAAGTTAGATAATGCAAAGGGGCTATGGGTTGAGGAATTGCAGTTGGTCTTATGTTCAATAAGGACAACTGCCAAGAACTCCACTGGAGAAACTCCATTTATGCTGGTATATGGCTCTAAGGCCGTCCTTCCTATAGAGATTGAGGAACCAACCCAAGGGTGATGATGTACTCATAAGACGCTAACTGGGCAGCCCTCCGGACGGCTTTGGATTTAGTCCCTGAAGTCAGGGGCAATGCACTGCTAAGAGTGCAACTCTACAAGTTAAGAATGCCAAGGGAGTTTAACGAAAGAGTGGCAAGGCGTCCGTTGAAACTTGGAGACCTCGTCTTAAGGAAGATGGAAGCGATCGACCGAGCTAAGGGGCTAGGAAAGCTCACCCTTAATTGGGAAGGACCCAACAAAATAATCGAAGTAGTTCAGTATGACACCTTTCGCCTAGAAGGCATGGACGGGCGTTCTATTCCTAGGACGTGGAATTCTGATACTTTGAAAAAATACTTTGTTTAGGGTATCTTGAGAAAGTCTAATCTATTCTTAGCGCATTGTAATGAAAAAAGTAGAAATGTATACATGTACCTTGACTATCCGTCAAGCAAAATTCATATAATACAGTTCTACTTTCCTATGACTCTCTGTTTGATTTATTTCCTTAAGTTATATACTATCATCCAAAGCAAACTAATAAAACAGAGCGGCAAGTAAAAACACCTTCTATTTAAAGATCGGTCAACATGTTATCATCCTAATATGGATAAATACATAAAATCGACCGTCTGTTAACTTAAAGAGTTAAACATCTCCTAAACAAGGTCGACTGGAATTAGGACGCCTTAGTAAAGGTATCCTACTTTCCGTCCAAAAGCCCAAACTTAGAAATAACAACCTTAGTAAAGGAACAAGTTATTTCACAATTCAACAAAGATGAACAAGTTATTTAAGCAAATTATAGTCTTTTTCCTTCTTGACGCAAAGGAAGGTTACCAGAACCTCCTCGTCCAAGAAGGGGGGCATATATAGGGACATAATTTATTAAAAATAACTAAGTCTTTGTCCAATGACGAATGATTGTCAAAATTCGGGCCAAACAAGTTATTAACTTACCAGTTTTAAGCTCACAAGTTTTTTACTTAGGCCACTGATAAATGTCTTGATTTGCTCAGCCAAAAAGAGCCATTGGATCAGACGAGGGGTTATTAGGACGATGTGCTTGTTATGTTCCCTATTTTGAATTTTGAATGATGACAAACCACATTGAACAATTGTATTGCATACATGTGTCTGTTTACATGTGTAGGTGCCAAAGTACGAGTTCAATGGATAGAAAGACGAAGCTAGTGAAGCCAAGTCTTGAAGAATTGCATGAAGACCAAGATCAAGTTGTAGCTTTTAGGTCTTAGATGCAATGTAAGTGGTATAAAGGTTTTAATGCACTATAAAGGTTTGAAACTAGAGAGATGAGTAGTTGTGGATGACAAGAAACATCGGATACTTGTCATACACAACTACAAGTAAAACTTGGTTGATTGGAACAATCTGGGAACAGATCTGAACCAGTCCTCTAAGATTTACTTCATGCATTCGTATTTTAGGAAAGTTTCTTTCCGCGTAAAATTGATTTTCAAAATACACGGATGCATGGTTTGTTATGCGAGCAAGATTTCTTAAGTATGGTAAGTGTGTTATATGATATTATACTGAGTATATTTTCCTTGGAATAATTTCCATACTTCCGAGGAAAGTATACTCTCATAATATCATGTAACACTAACTTACCAAAGGCTTATTTAAGAAGTTCTGCTAGCATTCAAACCTTAAGCTTTTGCACGATAATTTTTGAGATTCTCTAGCAAAAGCATTCTCTCTCAAGATTCAAACCTAGCATAAACCCTAATACCACATAGATTAAAACTACTCTCATTCTAAGCATATTAGGCTTGTTTGTTCTGGAGAGAAAAACTTGTTGTATTTGAGCATCCTGTGAGTTCAGGTTGCTGGGGAAGTTGATCGGGATAACTTCATTTGAACCATCATAGTTGGTGGTTGAGTCGAACTTCCATAGGTGGAAGTTGGGGAATCATCTTGTGCATAGGTGCATAAGTGATTGAGTGTAATTCTTTTGTTTTCTGAGTTGATTAATAAAAGAGTGAGTGAGTGGAGGACGTAGACTTATTTGAAGTCGAACCTCGTTAAATCCTTGTGTTGTTTATTCATTGCTTTTATTTCCGCTGCTAGAGAACTGTTTCTTTACTGTTCTTACATTAATCGAAAAAGTTGCAAACATTCGGACAAACACTCAATTCACCCCCCTCTTGAGTGTCTCTTGCACTTACAATTGGTATCAGAGCCTAACTTCTTGAAAGGGTAACACCTAGAGAAGGAGGACATAATGACTACTCAAGAAATGACTAGTGGACCCGGAGGATCAAGGCTACCAAAGTTCAATGGAACTAACTATCCTTGGTGGAAGAATTGCATGAGAAATCTGATCATTGGCACAGACTATGAGTGCTGGATGATATCAAGAATGGACCAAAGAAGGTGGCTAAAATTCAGATGGAACAAAGAAGAAGGAGAGTGAGTACACTACTACAGATCGGAAGACCTTCGAGAAGAATGCAAAGGCCATGTCTCTTCTTCAACAAGGTATTGCTGATAATGAGGTAAGTTATATTAGCATGCTCTACTGCTAAGGAAATATGGGAAACCTTAGAATTAGCCTATGAAGGCACTAGTGAAGTCAGGAGATCTAAAGTTGATATGCTTATGTCTAAATATGAAACTTTTGATATGAACCGAGATGAAAATATAAGAGATATGTTTACTCGTTTCATGACAATTATCAATGAACTTAAATCTCTTGGAAAAGACTTTACTAATGAAGATTTGGTGAGAAAGATCTTGAGAAGTTTGACAGGTAAATGGCTGCCCAAGGTGACTGCTATTCAGGAGGCTAAGGATCTAACGACCTTGTCCATAGAACAACTTATTGGGTCATTAATGACTATGAGATGTTGGTGGAGTCAAAGAGGAAACACAACAAAAGTCGTGGGTTAGCTTTGAAGGGTGAGGAAAATGATGAAGATCTGATGATATTGGTCTCATGGCTAAGAGGTTTAGAGGAGTCTCAGAACGCAGTTCAAGGGGAAGTCTTGGAAGAACAAGGGCAACTTGAAAAGACCAGTTCCAGCACTGGTTGCTTCAAATGTGGAGAAACTGGACACATGATCAAGGATTGTCCAGCAGGAAGAATGATAAAGGAGGACACAGAGAGAGAAGAAAATGACTAAGAGGGCTATGCTAGCCGCTGGGGTGATTCTGATTCAGGTGGTGAAAGCGAGGAAGATGAAGCCCTAATGTGTGTGACTGCTTTGATTGGAGACATAGACCAGAAGCAGACCATTGGAAAGAAAGGACACATGTGTCTCATGGCAGGAAGCAGCTCTTCCGACGAGAGAACAGGTAACTATTTCTAATATGCAAGAACAAATGAGATATTGTGATAGAGATGAGTTACTGGATTTTATTGATTCTGCTAGAACAAAATGTTAAAGGTAATGCTGCTTATAAAGCTAACAAAAAGAAGTTGAGAGAAGTAACTCGAAACTTAGACCTAAGTGAAAGCCGTCTGCTGAACTTGAACTTATTTGTACAGAACTGAAAGAAAAAATTTCAGAGCTTGAAATAAGTTTGGATCAGAAGAATATTGAGCTTGAGATGCTAAGACCTCAATCAGATTTTTCAAAAACTGATTTTTATCAAAACATTGATAGAGGATTTAGTAAACTCAAGGAGGCTGAAGTTGAAGGTATAAATTTCAAGTTACTCAAACAGAAAAGCTCTACTTTAGAACATTCTGATTTAATTATGGCTCATAATTATCTATTGATGATGTGGAAGAATTTTCAATGAGTATGTGGATTTGAAAGCTTCTTTTGCCAGCATAAGTGGTCCTAATGTAAATGTCAAAGACTTATGTTTGGAATATGAGGGTAAGATCTGTGATCTTCAATCCGAATTATACGAACTGAGAAAAGGCAAGAACATTGCGACCATTCTGAAACAGATCCTGAACTGGTCTCAAACTTAAGGATGAGCTTCATAGGCAAAGTTGGATCTTGCCATTGCTGCAGAATTTAATGAAGCTCAACTTAAGAAACTTGAAACCAAGGAACAGGATTTGAGTGATGCTTGAGACAAATGAACAGGTGCTCGATGCTCAGAGTACTTAAACATTCTGACTTCACAACCTGGTAATCCTCAGAGGTTTGGATTAGGGTATCTGGAACCAGTTCCCAACAGCCACCAAAGTTGGGAAGAGATGAGACTTGGATTTCTGAATTCAAGAGAGGTAAGTACGTGTTTGCAAAGGATATGCACGTGTGTACCTACTGCGGTAAGAATGGTCATGTTATTAATACTTGTTGGACTAAGCAAAAACATGACAAAAGAAACCAGTCTCATGTTCACAAGGTTCATATCAGAAGGATCACACACACAATTGGTCTAACAATGGAAAACATGATAAAATAAGAAGACCAATGTAAAACAAATCTGGGTTAGAAAGGACAGAGTCAAACCAGTTGTCCAAGGACAAGGAACCAAGAAAGTCTGGGTTCCTAAAACTAAACCTTGATTTGTTTTTGCAGGTTAGAGTGAGAGCAAAACCATACTGGTATTTGGACAGTGGTTGCTCAAGACACATGTCAGGAGATAAAAGTCAATTTCTCTCACTCGTAGCCTATGAAGGAGGAAGTGTCACCTTTGGAGACAATAGCAAAGGTTTGATTAAAGGTATAGGTAAAGTTGGTAAGACACTTTCTCAAGCATTAATGATGTTTACTATGTAGAAGGTTTGAAACATAACCTCTTGAGCATTTCTCAACTATGTGACAAAGGAAACCATGTTGAATTTGAAACCAATCTTTGTCATATAGTCAACACTGAAACAAGGGAACTGGTCTGCAAGGGATTTCGACATAACAATGTTTACATAACATTTTTAAGTCAGATTCCAAAGACCAGTGCCACTTGTCTTAGTGTTATAAAGGATGATCATTGGCTGTGGCATAAGAGACTTGGACATGTGAGTTTTTCTTTATTAAATAAACTGAAATCTCAAGACTTGGTACCCAACATCAAGTTTGATGCAGATCATATTTGTGTGGACCCATGCGCGTGCAAAGTCGAAATGGTCATAGTTATGTGTTTGTGTTAGTTGATGATTATTCTCGTTTCACTTGGACAATCTTTTTGAAGTTTAAAAATGGAACTTTTGCAGAATTTGAAATTCTGGTAAAACAAGTCTAAAACAAGATTAGTCATCAACTGGTCTCTATCCGGTCTGATCATGGTTCAGAATTTGACAATGTCAGCTTCGTAACCTACTGTAATGATCATGGTGTATCTCACAATTTTTCAGCTCCTAGAACTCCACAACAAAATGGAGTGGTTGAAAGGAAAAATCGCACTCTAGAAGAAATGGCAAGAATAATGCTTCTAGAGAGTGGTCTTCCTCGAAAATTCTGGGCTGAGGCTGTGAGTACTGCGTGTTATATTTTGAATAGGGTAATGTTGAGACCTCTACTTAAGAAAACACCTTATGAGCTCCTTAGAGGAAGAAAACCAAACATTGCACATTTACGCATTTTTGGGTGCAAATGTTTTGTACACAACAATGGTAAATCAAGTTTGGACAAGTTTCACCCTAGGAGTGATGAGGTTGTTTTCGTTGGATACTCTTCACACAGCAAGGCATACAAAGTTTTCAATAAAAGAACCTTGTGTGTTGAAGAAAGTATCCATGTCTTGTTTGATGAGACTAACATGTTCAGCAAGTATGTGCAGGTTGAAGATGTTGATGAGTTCGAGATTGGTATGCTGAATTTTACGGGGCTAAGGATGAAGATGGTGCTGTACCAGGCTCACCACACAACTCTCATAGAGAGGAATAGTCTGGTCCAGCACATAATCAGGTAGCTCAAGAGGTAAGGGAAGGAGATAGTGACTCAGATGCTCATCCACATGAAGATGATGCAAATGAGACCATTATGGAAACTGGTTCACCTGCTCAAAACATCAATGAGACAGGGGGAACCAGTACAGGACCAGGTTCAACATTAGAAGGCACAAATGAAAACATTGATATAAACAAATCTTTTAAGTACAAGTCCTCTCAAGTGTTGAACCTACTGACTATAAGGTTGCTTTAATAGATCCAGATTGGGTTTTAGCCATGCAAGATGAACTCAAACAGTTTGAGAGAAATCAAGTATGACATCTTGAACCCAGGATGGAGAATATGTCTGTTATTGGAACTCAATGGGTGTTCAGGAACAAATTGGACGATTCAGGAATTATAGTCAGAAACAGAGCTAGGCTAGTGGTTCAAGGGTTTAGTCAACAGGAAGGAATTGATTATGATGAAACATTTGCTCCAGTAGCCAGGCTTGAAGCTATCAGGATATAAATTGCCTTTGCTGCTCAAATGAATTTTAAACTCTTTCAAATGGACGTTAAGACAGCCTTTCTTAATAGCTATTTGAAAGAAGATGTTTATGTAAAGCAGCCCCCTAGATTCGAAGATAGTGATTTGCCAAATCATGTTTTTAAACTCGATAAAGCCCTCTATGGTCTCAAACAAGCTCCCAGAGCTTGGTATGAGAGACTTTCAAGCTTTCTTTTAGAAAATGGTTATAAGAGAGGATCAGTTGACAAGATAATATTCTTGAAAGAAAGGGGGTCTGATCTGTTAGTGGTCCAAATATATGTTGATGATATTTTGTTTGGAGCTACTTATCCTGATTTGTGTAAAGAGTTTGCAGATTCGATGAAGAGCGAATTTGAGATGAGCATGATGGGAGAGCTTGGATTCTTCCTTGGTCTTCAAATCAAGCAAGCCAAAGATGGAGTCATGATCCATCAACAGAAATACCTCAAGGAGCTGCTGAAGAGGTATGGTCTGCAAGATAGCAAGTCCTATGAAACACCTATTCCAACTTCTACAAAATTGAGCCTTGATGAGAAGGGAAAGGATGTTGAGGGCACGCTATACAGAGGTATGATTGGCTCATTGCTTTACTTAACAACCAGTAGGCAAGATATAGTGTTTTCAGTAGGGTTCTGTGCGAGATTTCAAAGCAACCCTAAAGAATCTCACCTAAAGGTTGTTAAAAGGATTCTTAGATATCTCATGGCACTGATGATTTGTGTTTGTGGTATCCAAAGGGCAGCAGCATGAGCCTCATTGGATACACAGATGCTGACATTGCTGGTTTTATTGTGGATAGGAAAAGTACTTCTGGAATGGCCCACTTCTTAGGTTCTTGTCTCATTTCATGGGGATTTAAGAAATAAAATTCTGTAGCATTATCCACAGCTGAGTCTGAGTACATTGCTGCTGCTTTGTGTTGTGCTAAACTCTTGTGGATAAAGTCACAACTAAAAGATTTCGGGGACTGTTTCGGAAGTGTTCCGATTTTATGTGACAACACAAGTGCAATCAATATTTCGAAAAACCCTGTCCAGCATTCTAAAACCAAGCATATTGAGATAAGGCATTCATTTTCTAAGGGACAATTGAAAAAGGTAATGTTGAGTTGGAGTTTTGCAGGTCAGAAGATCAATTGGCTGACATATTTACAAAACCTTGAGCAAGAAGTGTTCATCAAGCTTCGACCTTGTTGGGTATGATTAAGATTAGACAATGAGCTCTTAGGTCTTGACTTATCCCTTTGGCTTGTCAAATGATGTCATTTGTGTATATATTTCTGGTGTACATTTTTTTTGTCTTTTAGGGCTTACAAAGTTCTTATGCGATGCTGAACTGATCATCTTAGTACTTGCGTACTTAAGCATAAGTCTTAAAAGGGTAAGTTGGCACAGACCAGTTGTAGACCACTTGGGAACCAGATTCTTGAGGCGTTACTCTCTTAATACTTTGTTTATTTTTCAAATTTCAAATTAGGAAAATAAATGAAGTGACGGTTGTAATTAAGGCAACTGCAGTTTGCGATGAACGGATATATCCGTTTGATTTTTTTTTCTTCTTTCTTACCTTCTTATATATATTCTTGCATGTGATCATACTTTCCTTATTTCTCTCTCATATTTTGATCACAGATTCTTGATTTTTTCTTAGTTTGTTCTTTCTTTCGATCAAACCCTATTCCTCTACTCATTCTTTCCGAAATCTTGAAACACAAATTGTTCAAGTTTTCTTTTTCTTATTCTCAAGTGCTCACAACAGAGTAAATTTAGTCTCCTCATGTCAAAAAGAAGGAGTTCAAGGTTGGTCGAAAAGGAGGTTGAAGAATCTCCTGAAATTGAAACAAAGCAAGCAACGGAAGTGGTTGATCCGATTGTAGAAGAAGAAGAAGAAGTACCTCTGATACGGAGGTCTTCAAAGAAGCCAGCCACTGCAAAATCCATCACTACAAAATCAACCACACCAAAAACCACCACAAAAGCAGTTACTTCCACATCAACCGCCAAACCCACCAAACCTGCTACCACCAAAATTACAAAAACCACACTCCCAGAAAGCCTGTCACACCAAAATCAAAGGCTCTCTCCCCAAAACCGGTTGAGGAGTCTAAGCCAGAGGAGTCGGAGAAGATAGAGGAGTCAGAATCTGAAAAGGAGTCGGCGGCAGTGGGTGAGTCAGAACCGGAAAATCAGGAGATGGAGGAAGAAGAAGTTGAGAAGGAGGATGTTGTAGTTGAAAAGGCAAAGAAGGTTGCCGCCAAGAAACCGCCATCAAAAGAGGTTAAGTCTGTTGAGAAGACGGTTAACAAACCCATTCCCTCCAAACCACCAGTCAAAACAACCAAGACCAAACTCTCTACCCCTACAATTTCACCCAAACTAGTGGAGAAATTAAAAAGGAAGGTCGATGCTGATGTTGAGGGGGAATTTCTAAGAAGGCAGGGGTTAAGGCTGGTGCTAGCAAGGGCCCTAAGATCAAGACGGTTGCCAAAAAGAGTGCTGAATCTTCTAAAGGCAAAGAGATCATGGAGCAGGAACCAGAACCAGACCGGTTCCCTGCTGACAAAAAAGAGGTGTCTACTACTGCTGCTGCTGAGGTTCTAAACCCAAAAAAAGTAAGTCTATTACCCCTGCGCCTTTATATGATTTGAGGGATAGTCTATACTGGTTGGTTTTCTGTTGCAAAGAGTGGGTTAATCAGAAATTCTTGCATGAGGTTAAGGAAGCCCTAGATTTTCAAAAATGGTCTGTGTTATTTGCCAAAGAACTTGATGTGTTTATGCCTTTGGTTGAGGAATTTTATGAACACCTGCATACTAAGGACGATGTCCTACTTTGCTTTTGTTAAGGGCACTCCCATTAATTTGTCTGAGAAGAGTTTGGCTGACATTCTCAAAGTCCCCACAAGGGACTGGATGATACTAGGGAGAACTGGCCCACTGTTAAAGGCCTCACAGCAGAACAGATCCAGACCAGGTTGTTCACTGGTCCTCCTGACCCTAAGCAGGGGTACCTCATTGGCCATTTAAGGGAGCCAATCATGAGGATCTTTCATACCATAGCTTCAAATATTGTGTTTCCCAGAGCACAGGGGCGTATGAGTGTTAGGTTGATGGACAGTGTTCTTATTTAGTGTCTCATGGAACATATCCCCGTCAATCTTCCTGCTATGATCTTGGGTCACATGATCTGCTGTGTGGAAAAGGCCAAGCATGCACTGCCCTATGGAGGATGGCTGACCTTAGTGTTCACTCATTGGAAAATTCATATGGTGGGAGACTATGGCACCATGTCTCACCTTACGAATCAAATTATAGGTCAAAAGGGCATGTCATATGCAGGAAGTGTTTTGAAAATGAAAAGTGCAGCAAAGGATGATGCTATTGGTGCAGGGACCAGTACGGAATCAGTTCAGGCTACTTATGCCTTGGTGAAGCAGTTGAGTGACCAGAATCAGATGATGCAGAATATGATGAATAGTGTCACTCAGCTTTGTACTGCTCTTGAGGAATCCTACAAGAGAGTTGAGGTTCGCCTTGACAAGGCTGGTATTCAGGGTAGAGAGGATTCTGAGGAAAGGGATGAATCATCCCATGCTGCTGTTGATGAAGATGATGAAGAGGAGGAGGCAGAAGAGGAGGAGGAAGCACAAGAAGAAGATGCTTCAGAGAACCTTGAGGAGGAAGAAGATGACGGGACTGAAAATGACTCTGGAGCTGATTGATTTATTTTCTTTTCTTCTTATTATCTTTTGCTGCTAACCCTCCTTCCTTAAACTTTCTATCTGGTTACCCCCTTTAACAAATTACAAAAAAAATTGATCTTCTGTAATTTGGTCTACTACTGGTCTGTAATAACTCTTAATTAAGACAAGTAGCTTTTGGAACTCTGCAGGAACTTTGGTAGCATTAGCATCCCTAGAATGCTGCTGAGCTGCCTATTTGGCTTGAATTAGTGTTATCTACTGCTTATTTTATGTTCCTTTGATTGTACCCTTGATTTACTCTGATGATGCCAAAAGGGGGAAGCAGGTGTGAAGTTCTGTGATCTTTTCCACCTAATCTTAGGGGGAAGTAGATCTGGTGCTATAACTTGTGTGTATTGCAGCAACTAGAACAAGGCTGAGCGCCTTGTTAGTGGTGACAGACCAGAAGTGGTTTGGAATTGAGTGTATTCAATGCACTTTACTTCTTTCACCCTAACGACTTAAAATAAGTCTGAACACTACTGATGTTCTTCTTGCGGATGCAGTTTAAGTCTAAGAGCTCTGAGTCTAATCAGTATTTGCCTATGGTACTTAGAAACTCTTTCTTAAACTGATCAGTTAGTTGAACTGGTGTACTTGTAAATGATGCTTAATCTGCAGGAACAGTACGAGACCAGTGTTTTATTCTTATCTTAAGAATTCACTTTATTGAAAAATTCCCAAAACTAATATATATTTGCAGGGTAACTTCGGTTTGTCATCATCAAAAAGGGGAATTGTTATGTTCCCTATTTTGAGTTTTGAATGATGACAAACCACATTGAACTATTGTACCATACAATGTTGTTTACATGTGTAGGTGCCAAAGTACGAGTTCAATGATAGAAAGACGAAGCTAGTGAAGCCATGTCTTGAAGAATTGCATGAAGACAAGATCAATTGTAGCTTTAGGTCTTAGATGCAATGTAATGGTATAAAGTTTCATGCACTATAAAAGTTTGAACTAGAGAGATGAGGTAGTTGTGGATGACAAGGAACATCGGATACTTGTCATACACAACTACAAGTAAAACTTGGTTGATTGGAACAATCTGGGAACAGATCTGAACCAGTCTTCTAAGATTTACTTCATGCATTGGTATTTTAGGAAAGTTTCTTTCCGCGTAAAATGATTTCAAAATACACGGATGCATGGTGTTATGCGAGCAAGATTTCTTAAGTATGGTAAGTGTGTTATATGATATTATACTGAGTATATTTTCCTTGGACTAATTTCCATACTTCAAAGGAAAGTATACTCTCTGAGCAAAAGGCTTATTTAAGAAGTTCTGCTAGCATTCAAACCTAAGGCTTTTGCACGATAATTTTTGAGTATTCTCTGAGAAAAAGCATTCTCTCTCCATGATTCAAACCTAGCATAAACCCTAATACCACATAGATCAGAAAGTACTCTCATTCTAAGCATATTAGGCTGTTTTGTTCGTGAGAGAAAAACTTGTTATATTTGAGCATCCTGTGAGTTCAGGTTGCTGGGGAAGTTATCAGGGATTTAACTTCATTTGAACCATCATAGTTGGTGTTGAGTCGAACTCCATAGGTGGAAGTTGGGGAATCATCTTCTGCATAGGTGCATAAGTGATTGAGTGTAATTCTTTTGTTTTTCAGAGTTGATTAATTAAAGAGTGAGTGAGTGGAGGACGTAGACTTATTTGAAGTCGAACCTCATTTAATCCTTGTGTTGTTTATTCATCGCTTTTATTTCCGCTGCTAAAGAACTATTTCTTTACTGTTACAGTTCTTACATTAATCGAAAAAGTTGCAACATTCGGGCAAACACTCAATTCACCCCCCCCCCTCTTGAGTGTCTATTGCACTTACAATTGGTATCAGAGCCTAACTTCTTGAAAGGGTAACACCTAGATAAGGAGGACATAATGACTACTCAAGAAATGACTAGTGGACCCGGAGGATCAAGGCTACCAAGTTCAATGGAACTAACTATCCTTGGTGGAAGAATTGCATGAGAAATATGATCATTGGCATAGACTATGACTGCTGGATGATTATCACGAATGGACCAAAGAAGGTGGCTAAAAATTCCGACGAAACAGAGAAGAAGGAGAGTGAGTACAATACTACAAATCTGAAGACCTTTGAGAAGAATGCAAAGGCCATGTCTCTTCTTCAACAAGGTATTTGCTGAAAATGAGGTAAGTTGTATATTAGCATGCTCTACTGCTAAGGAAATATGAGAAACCTTAGAATTAGCCTATGAAGGCACTAGTAAAGTCAGGAGATCTAAAGTTGATATACTTCGTCCTCTTCTTCCTCTTCATCTTCGAAAGATTCCTGGAAGATGGGAGGTTCTTCTGCTTTAAGGTTAGCCTTGTGCAGGCTTTCCTGAAATTCCAGCCGACGGACATATCAGGGGATGTCCTGTTCCTCGGCTAGCATTTCGAAGGCCTGCACGGCCCAGTTTTTCGAAGTGTTGATCACTTCGTTCAGAGCCTCCTTGGTCGCTTCCTCTGTAGCCTGGGCCTCCTCCTTAAGCGCCTGGTTCTTCTCTCGGATGAGAAGGTTCTCTTTGAAAAGCTCTGCGGCAACCAGCATGCCAGGGTTTCTCTCGTCCTTGAGAGAGCGTTCCAGATCATCTCTCTTGTCCAAGAGTCCGGTCAGCCGAAGTAAATAAGTTTTATTTTAAGATTCTAGCTCGGCCGAGCATTTTTCCCAAGCTATCTTGGATTGCGGGTGCAACACCTCTTGCTCGGCCATGGCATACTGAGCATGGTCAGCTGCCTCCGTTACGTCATGGAAGAGCTTCTTATTCTCTTTCCTGAGCAATCTTGTCCAGTCCTCAGTTATCATGCTGCGAGCAAAGAGCTGGAAAAAGAAAGACGAAGATAGGTCAGGACGGTTGAATAAACAAATGAAAATATAACAAGTACAAAATATAATCGTCCAAAAAAGAAGAAGAGTATACCTCGGCAGCAAGTTGAGACATGTAGCCTACATGTTCTGATGAAGCCCCCCTCAACCCTTTGATGTAAGGTTCAGGGAAGCACTTGAAAAGCTCCAGCTTGAGCTTCTCGCGATCAGCCGATGTCATCTTTGCAAAGGCAGCAGAAGATTCACCGTCTGAAAGGATGGGAGAGCCAACCCTTTTCCTTTATTTGAAAGAGGAGACTCATCAATATTTCGGACCGAGATAACCACGGCTTGTTTGTTGGACAGACTCATCGGACGCCCGACAACCCGCAGTGTTCGAACTACGTTTGAATAATAAGACTCACTATAGGAACGGGAGACCGTCCTATATGCCGCCGGCATTTGGCCTATCAGCTTAGCCACTGGTCCAGAAAAAGCTGACCCGTCCACAGCCGCGTCCGGCTGGGAAGACTAACCTCCTGCGTTGTCCAAATCAACAACCGCGTCCGGTTGAGCAGTAGCAGGTTAACCGGCAGGACCGGTATAGGTCACTAATGCTAGATTATCGGCCTGTGGAAGCTCCTCCTTGGCCGGAATATCAATCACGACCTTGGGAACAGGCCATGATGATTTTTTCTTCTTAGCTGTGAAGCCCTTGGCCTTCTTGGGGGGAGGAGCATCACTGGTTGCGGCCGGTCTCTTTTTGGTTGCCGCCTTCTCGGCCAGTACCCTGGACGTTGGGGTATTTTTCTGAAAAAAGGTTGGAAAAATGTTAGAGCAGAAAGCAGAATTAAGGAGATGTCCAAGATAGTAAGAGACGTCATGTCCTTCGCAAGACGAAGGCGTCCAGATCAGTCCCGGCTACCGTCCTTCAAAGAAGGAAGGCGTCCAGTTCAGCCCTTGACCATCTATCCTTCGAGGAAGGAAGACGTCCAATCCAGTTATGGACGTTTTGCCTTCAAATAAGAAGATCGTCCAGGCTAATCCTGGACGCTCTGACTACTGGAAGAATGAAACCGTCCCAAATTAGTGCTGGAAGTGTTGCTCAATGAAGAGGGAACCCGTCAACTAATTCAAGACGTATTGCTCTTGGGACGATCTACCTCTAAAAAAAATATTAAAATAAAAAAATTTGGGACCGGATTTGCTGAATTCTTTCCAGAGAGAATCTGCAAATTTGGATGAGCTCATGTCTCTTACCCAAGACTTTTTCAGTTTAATCATGGCTGAATCTGCAAATAAGAAAAAAGAGACTAAGATTAGACAAATGATAATTAGGACGGGAGTTCTACTTGGAAAAAATTAAAGTATTATACCTCTATCCTCGCCATGCCGCAAGCTGGCAGCGACCAGGAAGTTATCATGGTAGAATATTTGTTTGAAAGGGATCCAATTGGACAGTCCCTTAAAAGAAACGTCGTCCATGGAATACTCCGAAATTCTGAAGTACTCCATCATCTCTTCAGCCGAGTTGCTTTCTAACTCTAAGTAGGAAGCCATCCGTCTAGTGTTGGTGTTGCTCCGGCTAAAATAGCGAAGCCGTCTAGCAACCGCTTCGTTGGGCGCCTGGACGAATAAGAACTCGGCCTTCCAGGAGTGCATATTGGACGTTTTATCCCAAAACGTTAGGAAGCCCTAACGGTTGCACACGCTGAACCAACTCCCTTCAACTGTTTTAGGAACTTTCGAAACATAATGGATTTGGGAGAAGGCGGCCATAGAGGGGTCCACCCCCTTTAATTCGCAAACAGCCAGGAAAGTGAGGATGTTTTGCCAAGAGTTTGGGGCAAGTTGATTGTGCCCTATGTTGTAGTAATGAAGGAGTCGGCCGATAAAAGGATGAAGAGGAAAGCGCAGGCCGACATCTAAGGCCAGACGGTAAACAGCGAAATGGCCCGAAGGGGCACTAAGTATGGTGTGCTCTCGGCCAGGGAGGACGAAGCAGTAGCCCGACATAGGCATAGCCGCAGAAAAAGCTCTAAGGTCGGAACCTACTCGTCCCACCCAAGAATTATCGGCCAGGATGAATCTAGGGTCAGAAAGTGGAACTAGCTGGCGCCTTATTTCAGAGGAAGTTGTAGACGACTCCTCCGAATCGCTAGCCGGATTAGACGAATCAGTCTTATTCAACTCATCAGAAGCCGTCCTAAGTTTGGACGGGCTGGGACCGGGAGAGCCTCGAACTTCCGATTCCTCTTGGACGAGTTCGGGAGAAGGACTGGGGTTTGCCAGACGGGCGCTTTGGAGTTCACGCTCTCCCTCAGCCAGAATCCGTCCAGTTGATTCCTCCATTTTTTAGGTGGAGGCCGGCAGGTTAACCCCTCGTCTGATACGAGTTGTCTGCTTGATGCACGCCAGATTACCCTACACAGGCAAAGACTGGGTCGTATGACTCTGCCGTCCATGGCTAAAGAAAAAGAATGCATGTCTAGCCGAAATAGGTCCAACTCTAGAAGATGCCGAGGAAGACAGGTCCTCTATTCTAGGGTTAGTACCAACCCCTGAGCGGTCGGGATTATTCGATGAAGAAGACGAACTCATTTTCTTAAAATATGCGTAAAAATACAATGAAAAGTTTTAAGGAAATCCTTGGAGAGAAAACTCGAACGAATGTTAAGGACGAATTGAGATCTCGGAGGAATGGAGTAGCAGTTTGCAAAAGCTTGGACGGGAGTAACTTATCTCTCTAAAAAGCTCAGTAAAAATCACAGAGTCTCTCTCTAGAAAATTTCTCAAGAATGTTAAAATGATTCCAGAAACGACAAAGTCACATATTTATAGAGGGGTGAAAATGACCCCCTTATCCGTTAAAAATAACCGGTTTTCCTGAG
Source organism: Beta vulgaris subsp. vulgaris (assembly GCF_026745355.1). Classification (NCBI taxonomy): domain Eukaryota; kingdom Viridiplantae; phylum Streptophyta; class Magnoliopsida; order Caryophyllales; family Amaranthaceae; genus Beta; species Beta vulgaris. The sequence goes on from NC_079209.1 coordinate 32,158,571, forward strand.
AGTTGACCCGTGGAGACCGGCAAAATGGCGCCTCTTTTTTGAAAAAGAGAAGGGCTGTTGCAGGCCGGTTAAAAGAGGAAGATCAACCGTCTTGGCGCCTAAAAAGTAACTTCCTCTTTTAAGGGGCAAATGTTGTAGCCTAAAAATCAAGGGCTACCCAAATGATACGTGGCTTCATCCTAGCCATACAGGTGGCGCATATTTATAAAAGTAAGGTACATGGGTCAGAAGATTATGTGGGCTAAAGTACACATTTCTAAGGAAAGTTGTACTAAAATCACTCTTATGGCCCAGCTAAAACCTCCTGTACTTCTGCCTAAAGAAAGAGGTGTACTAACCAATCAGTACTTGCCACGTGTCACCATTTTACTGCTTAGCCAATCAGATGCTCTCAAATTAGGGTGACATCAAGGTACAACAGTCTTTTTAAACAGTATAAATAGTCCTTGAAATCAGGGGAAAGGTACGTTTTTCAGAGCATATTACTGTTATTCTGCCATAAATTCTCCCTCTCTATCTCTCTACATTCTCTCTTTAAAAGTTCCTTCATATCCCTGATATTTGACTTAAGCATCGGAGGAGGGAATACGACCCAAACCTCCAGGGTGGGTCCCCTTTTGCAGGTTGCTGATCGGAGCTCAGAATCGGGATTCGGGTTCAATCATTGTTGCACAAGTCTCCAAATTAAGAGCCTGAAGTTGGGAGTTGTTGTATTAAATTACTAGTTTCATACTACATAACAAGATGCAACACTTCATTCGTAAGCTCAAAATGTGAAAAATGAGCAAAATTGATCGAATTATGGTTGTGAGAAATATGAAAAGTATCAACACGAATAATTTTGATTTCTGATGTAATGCATGGGCTTCTCTTTTGGACCTTGGACTTGCATCATTCTCCCTTTCTTTAAAAACGTTTACCCTCAAACTTGATTTTTCAAAGTTTGAAAAGGTATCTCTAATATTGAGGATTGGACCAGGTGTGAAGAATTTTCTTTTGTTGTTTACCCTATTAAGATTCCTTTTGTTCAACTTTTCAATTTTGTTTCTTATTTTCTCCCATGAATTTTTAAATACTCCTACTCTCTTATTTTCATTTGTTTCATCTTAGTGTTCTCCTAATAAGTCTTTAGAGATGTGTTATTCCATAAAGTATCATTTCTTTTTTTTTTTCATTCGCAACCAAACCCTCCTCATTTGATTCCACTTGATTTTCAAATGATTTACAAATTCTAAGAGAGGTGCTTCTCCTTTTCTTTTGTAGCTACTTTTGCAACAAATGGTAAAGATACAATAAGTTCACTTTTGACATCACTTAATACATTAAAGCAACCATGTTTGAACTTGTGATACTTTCATCATCACCATCACTAGAATCCTGATCGGTAAAAAAATTTCTTCAAAAGGATCAATATTTGTGACATCATATGAGCTGATAAGAGATCTCTTTTGAAAATAAGTTCCTTGAAAAGCAAGTTCATGAAAATAATTTTTTTCGACTTGTTCCTCTTTAAAGTCTTGAACTATTTTTTTCTTTTCAAGAGCAACTTCAATATTGTTTCTTCTTTTCTAACTTCTTTTTCCATAATTTTAATTTCATGTGCTTAAACTATTACCCTATTATTTTTGTCTTCTTCTTCAAAACTTTTATAATCATCCATAGACACGTAAAACTTATTAGGATAGGATTTATATGCATGCCCATAATTATGACATTTTGAACATCTTGTACCATTAACCTTCCTAGTTCCAAAGAAAATATCCTCCCATATTCTTTCTTTTTTCTTCTCTTCTTTTTCCACCAATTTCGTCTCCAAGTTCTGCAATTTTTGAGTTATAACCTGTAACATCCTAGCAATATCTATCACCAGCCATGGTTTCTTCTCACTATTTTGCTAGACATTTATAGTTACAATAATGAATATGCCCGTAACTTCAAACAACAAAACTAAAATATAAACGGCCTTAAGACTATCAAAGCCTTACATATTATGAAAATTCTGGAATATTTAAGCAGAATAAAAAACGGAACTCCTTAAAAGCTTTCGAGACGAAGGAGAAATCTTTAATCGAAAACGAGTGCGCTATCTACGTTCAAGAAATCTGCCTAGTTTAATAGCAAAAGACATCCCAAAAAATCTGGAAAATTCTATTAGTATTATACATAGAACATATCCAAATTCAAAAAAAAAGACCCAATTTGGACTCTATTAAGCCGATAAATCGGTCTTCCAAGTCGATAGAAAAATTGCTTGAATTCCATCTATTTGTTTTCTTCTCGAAAAGTGCGACTTTTCTTCGAATCTTTCCACCAAATCTCTGATACCAAATGATGTAAATCTAAAAACACCTTCGAAAGCATTAGATGATGATCTAAACTTAGTGACAATAGAACACTCACTTTGACAAGAGAAATACTCGAAGCAAGTTTTGGGGTTCTAGGCCAAAGATAAGACTCAATCAATCTCCACTAGGCTTATCTCTCAAGACTCACTCAAAGTAATAAGGGTCATCCAATACTTTAGACAAACTCAAAGTTGAAACTATAAACACAATGGAATTTTTCATCAAAGTCCAAATCTAATCTCTATTGCTTATGAGCTCCCTATTTATAGGAAATGAGGGCAACAATGACATGAGAAGACTTACAGCAATCTAAGCCCTAAAAATCATACAAATGAAAAAGGTTAGAAGGTGCTAAAATTGCTCCTTAAATCATGCCTTTGTAAAGCTTATTCAATAGGCTATTATTACAAGGCTGATGTTAGCATAAGTTAGGAGGCTTAAGTCACTCCTATAACTCCTTCTATCACTCCTCCTATGACTCTCCACACACAACCATCCATGCTCGGTTTTATTACATGCTAAAATTAATCAACTAAAAGCAAATAAAATACCCTTGCCCATAGCAGAACTATGGGCTGCTCATTTGGACGCCTAACTCACATCTTTTTTTTATGTTGCCCCATGTTTCTATAATTTCATGTTGGACTTCATTCATGAGATGTAACACTTGAATTCGGCCTAAACCTTATATAAATTAAGTGTTTGACCACTTTTTTCGTAAGTTCATAATCTGAACTTATTGATGGACCTATTAATGTCTTTACAATGAGCCAAATTAACCGAATTATGGTTGTTAGAAATATAATTAGTATCAACACTAATAATTCGAATTCCTCATATAATGCATGTGCTTTTCTTTGGACCTTGTACTTGCATCATTCTCCCTTTATTTAAAAAATGTTTACCCTCAAACTTGATTTCTTAAAGTATGAAAAGGGATCTCATATATTCATGATTGGACCAGGTTTGAAAACTTTCCTTTTGTTGTCTACCCTATTAAGATTTCTTTTGTTCACCTTTTCAATTTCGTTTATCATTTTTCTCCCAAGAATTATGAAATACTCCCACTCTCTTATTTTCATTTGTTAGATCTTGGTTACTCCTAATAACTCATTTAGAGATGAGTTATCACAAAAAGTATCATTGCTTATTTTTTATTAACAACCAAACCCTCCCCATTTGATTCCACTTAATTTTCATATGATTTAAAAATTATAAGAGAGGTGCTTTCTTCCTTAGATTTTGTAGCTACTTTTGCATGCAATGGTAAAGACACAGTAGATTCACTTTCAACATCACTTGGATATCTTGAAGCAACCTTGTTTGAACTTGTGCTACAATCATCATCAACATCACTAGAACCTTAGCTTGCTCGGTAAAATCTTCTTCATAACAATCAAATTTATGACATCATGTGAACTGCTAAGAGATGTCTTTTGAAAAAAAGTTAGTTTCAAAGCAACTCCGTGAAAAAAATTATTTCCCCTTGTTCATCCTTAAGTCCTCAATTATTTCTTTCTTTCTAAGAGCAACATCAAAATTGTTTTCTTCTATTCTAACTTCTTTCTTCATGACTTTAATTTCAAGTGCTTAAACTATTACCCTGTTTTGTTAGTTTTATTCTCGTCCATAGACATGTAAAACGTATAAGGAGATGAATGATATGTATGCCCATAACCATGGCATTTTGAACATCTTGCACCATCAACCTTCCTAGTTTCAAAGAAAATATCTTCCCACATTCTTTCATTTTACCTCTCTTCATTTCTACTGATTTTTTCTCCAACTTCTGCAACTTTTGAGTTATAAAATTTAACATCTTCGCAATGTCTATCACCAGTCGTGATTCCTTCTCACTATTTTGCTAGACTATTACAGTTACAATGATAAATATTCCTGTAACTTCAAACAATCGAACGAAAATGTTAACGGCCTTGAGACTATCAGAGGGTTACATTTTATGAGAATTCAGGAATGTTTAAGTACAATGAAAAAAAGGTACACCTTAAAAGCTTTCCATACGAAGGATAAATCTTCAATCGAAAACCAATGTGATGTCTACGTTTCGTTTTGGCGCAGCATCAAGAAACCTGCCCAGTTTAATAGAAAATACATCCAAAAAATCTGGAAAATTCTATTAGTATTCTACATAGAGCATATCCAAATTCAAATAAAAGAAACACCCAATTTGGAATCTTGTAGGCCGATAAATCGGTCTTCAAAGTCGACTGAAAAAAGTTCGAATTCCAGCAGTTTGTTTTCTTCTCCAAAAGTCCGTTTTTCCTTTGAATTTTTCCACCGAATCTCTGATGATGATTCTAAACTTAGGGACAATAGATCACTCACTTTGACAAGAGACACACTCAAAACAAGGATAGATGCCAAAACTCAAGAACACACTCAATGTTTTGGGGTTCTAGGCTAGAGATAACACCCACTCAATCTCCCCTGGGCTTATCACTCAAGCCTCACTAAAAGTAAAAAGGGTTAGACAGTCCTTGAAAAAAACTCACAGTAGAAAGTATAAACATAATAGGTTTTTCTTATCAAAGTCAAAATCTGATTTTAATTGCTTATGAGCTCCATATTTATAGGAAATGAGGGCACCAAAGATATGAGAAAAATTACAGCAATCTAAGCACTAGTAGAAAAAGCATGATTTGCGTCCCCGGATTTGCGTCGCACAGACACGGAAGTGACGCAAATTACCTTTGTGCGTCGCATGCCAAAGAGCACTCGACGCAAAACATCAATATTAATATCAGCATACGAGAAATCTGCGTTGCACCATATGTAAGCGCGACGCAGATTAGCTATATGTGTCGCATCTTCTCATTGTGCGACGCATATTGTGCATCTCAGTTGGAGGAATTTTGAGAACAATGTGCGTCGCACTAGGGGTTGTGTGCGACGCACAAAGGTAATTTGCGTCGCACCCTTTGCACGTGCGACACAAATTATCTTTGTGCGTTGCACCCAGCTCCGCGTGCGACGCATATTGAGCTTCTCAGTTTGGGGGATTTCAGCCTAATGTGCGTCGCACTGAGGCCTCACCCGACGCACATTGGTTTTCGAAAATAGGAATTTAGCCCAGCAACGACTTTTCATTTTTCGAGCCCTAAATCAATACAAACCCTTACTCTATCTCTCTGTCTCCTGCGACATACCCTTACTCTCGCTCACACTCGCCGGCCTCCATAACTTCGCCGGCGACCGTCGCTTCTCCCAACGGCATTATCTCGCCAGCGACCTTTGCTTCTCCCTAAATCTTCGCCCATGAAAAAAAACCCTTCGCCCCAACTCTCTCTTCTCTCACTCTTGGTGCAAACGACAAACACTCACTTCTCGCCGGCATTATCTCGCCGGCGACGTTCCTTACTCTCACCGATGCTCTCTTCGCCTGCGACGTTACTATTCTGGTGCACTCCTTACTCTAGCCGGTGCACAGGTTCTCTCTCTCTCACGGTCTAAGTTGCTGCTGCACCGTACCGGTTCTCTCTCTCACGGACTAACTTGCCGACGTCGGTCTCGCCGCCGACAATGTAGGTATGTCTTGGTTTTTTTTTTTTTTTTTTGTATTAATGTATATAAATCATTTATTTTCAAGTTATTTTAATTTTTTTTGGGGTTGCTTAGAATAATATTAGTTCTAATTTTTGTTAAGGGGTTAAAATTATAATTCAAATCATGAAAACCATTGTTTGTAAAATAATTTGAGATTAAATTTAGGATATTCATAGCTTATGAATTTGTATAGTTTGTGTAGTATATAGTTTCTTGAATGCTCTCTTTAGAATTATGTGCTTCAATTATGAGTTAGAATTCTTGAATGCTCATTTTGGAATTTGAAACTTATGTCATTCCTTTACATTGTAGTTTAGTTGCCACCTTAGTCCTCATCGGTTTGCCGGTTCTCCAAGCTCGCGTCTTTGTGCTTGTCTTCACTGCTCCTTGAGAGCAGAGGTATGTATTATAGCTTTTGTTATTTTTTTTATGTATGTTAATGTACCCATTAGTTTGGATTTAGGAATGTATATATTTGAATTGTTTGGTAATTATGTGATTGGGAAAATATATGTTGAATCATAACCAAACCTATATGGACATACCTTAATGGGGTGAGGAGGGAAATCTAAGGAATGGATTGGTTTGTGTTATTTTATTACAATGTGCATCATTTGCCTAGATACCCATTTGAGGCTTACTCATTAGGAGTAAGTCTTGAATAGTCCCCGGTTTGGGACTGTCTTTGAGTTTCTTATCTCACTTAGGATGTGAATGAACGTTTGGTTTTTGATTCTAAGAAAGATCCGGCTCATTTCCCTAAGCGTTCTCTGGGTACATATGGTTATAGTTTAACTACTATCTTCATCGTGTACTTGAAGAACTGTAGGGAAGTGGTGCCGGATTTTTCTTAGAATTGAAAACCAAATGTTCATTCACTAGTGAGATGAGAAACTCAAGGATGGGTTAGGTTGGAGTGATAAGGACCCAAATGGTCATGACTGCATTTGATAAACTACTTTGAATGATGTGATCGATTGTTTTCTTGTTTGGTGTCTCTAGTGTATGAATATGGATCGAAACTGGATGTATGGTAATCGAATTTCGACGACATTTCTACAAGGGGTTAATGAATTTATCAGAGTTGCGTTAGAACATCAGTCGGAGAATGGGTCAAAGTTAGTCTTGTGTCCTTGTTGTGATTGCAATAACTCAAGGGGGTATCGTGATCTGGATCAAATTAAAGATCATTTGATTCGTCGTGGGTTTGAGAGTAACTATACTAGGTGGACAGGGCATGGAGAGTTTTATGATGTGGGTATGAGCTCCACTTGCTTGTGTGATGATTTGCATGTTGATGGGGTTGAGGTTGAGATTGAAGGAGATGGTGATAATGAGAATGATAAGGTAGATGATGCAAATGATAGAGTAGATGAGATGTTGCACGATTTGGAGGATGAAAGAACCGATCGTCCGCATATGTATGATAGTATTATAAGTGCAGCGGAAAAACCTATGTATCCGGGGTGTGAGAATTTCACTAAACTTTCTGGAATCCTCACATTGTTCAATATGAAATCGAAGCATAGTTGGACAGATAAAAGTTTAAGTGGGTTGTTCACTTTTTTACAAGAATTGCTACCTGAAGGGAATGAAATGCCCAACTCTACCTACGAGGCAAAAAAATTGTTGTGTCCATTAGGTATGTAATATGAGAAGATACATGCATGTCAAATGATTGTGTGTTGTATCGAAACGAGTACCAGAATTTGCGTGAGTGTCCTAGGTGTGGAAAGTCTCGATACAAGGTAAAAGAGAATAATGATGAGGGGATCATGAGAAAGAAAGAAACTCCGGCGAAGGTTCTTCGGTATCTACCAATCATTCCGAGATTTAGGCGTTTATTTTCGGAATGAAAATAATGCTAGATTACTAAGATGGCATGCGGACGAGAGGAAAAAAGATGGGATGCTTAGACATCCGGCCGATTCTCCGCAATGGAGAAATATCGACCGAAAGTTTCCCGATTTTGGTAAAGAACCTCGAAATCTTAGGCTTGGACTTTGTACAGATGGGATGAACCCATTTGGCACACTAGGTACCCAACATAGCACTTGGTCGGTTCTACTGACAATTTATAATCTCCCTCCCTGGTTATGTATGAAGCGTAAATTTATTATGCTATCGCTTCTTATTTCGGGTCCTAAGCAACCCGAAAACGACATAGATGTGTATCTTGACCCGCTCCTTCAAGATCTGAAATTGTTGTGGGATGAAGGTGTTTCCATGTTCGATGCGTATACAAAAACTGACTTCACATTGCGTGCCATGATATTTTGCACGATTAATGATTTCCCGGCTTATGGGAATTTGTCAGGGTATAAGGTTAAAGGAGCAAAGGCATGCCCTATTTGTGATGAGAATATGATTGCTAAGCGGTTACATCATTGTGGGAAGAATGTGTACCTGCATTATCGTACATGGCTTCCTTTAGATCTGAAAGCCCCTGTATCTTTACGTGGAAAAGAGGTTTCTAATAGGGTAAAGGATATTGAAACAATTTTTGGCAAGCCCTTCTGTAACAGCCCGCTCTAACGAGCTGCTAGCGAAACACACTTAAGAACCATAAACCAGAATCCAAATCTTAATTAATAAAATCGCAGCGGAAAAATATACTTATATACACCAATTGTAACAGCCCGTTTTCCCGAGCTGCTAGGTAAGCACACTTAAGATTCACTAATCACAATCAATGCTTAGTAAGCCTCGAATTAAACTTTTACTCGCAGTGGAGAACATAACCTAGAAAACGATCTGGACCTGTGGGTTATTGGCCCACAAAACAAAATCCTTTATATAAGACATCAATTACACCGATATCTCGACTAATATTCCCAAATATTGTATACAACAAAATATATCAGACTATTCCTTAATTGACTATCTAAAATACAAACTCAATCCATAAGCTACGACGACATCTTTATCTTGCTTCACTTCAGAATCCTGAGCTCACAACACCAAACCTGCAACAATGTTTGACTCTGCCACCCACCAAGTGACAGGCCACAGAAATGACAACACCATCAGCAAAGCTGAGTACACACTGTGTAATAGAAAATACAAGTTTAGGTGTATTTTGAAAACTAACAATAGTTATAGTAACAGATAATCACACTCAACTTAGTTGATATATTTTCACAAAAATCAGATCGTTTGGCATGAACGCGAGTGGAGAGGGGTACCACGCAGTACCAGCTGTCTCCAAACTATTGAGGGTCGTCACCCAGCCTTTTATTGTTATGCTTGCAAGACTTACCCGGACATGTCCTATAACGCCAGGAATTCGCCCTCCTGGAAGGCAACAGCTAGGGACTCTACCCGCCCTAACTCGGGGTGCCTATTCATGCCTCACTTTCATATTTATAAAATAAGATATTTAATGATTCATACTTGAATCCTCAATACTCATAACATAACACCATATTCGACCTTATCTGGTCTTAACTCATATCTGAATCATTTCCTCATTATCATACCAAATCATATTTTGAGAAATATAGTATTTTCGAACGATTTCGATAATTGAACAAAATGATACTTTTATAACAATCCAATAGCAATTCACAACTAACTCACAGAGATGTATCTATAATCATGGCCATTACCACAAACGATATATGATATCCAAAATTCAATATAACGCCCACGGGAGCATTTAAATATATTTTGCTGAACCCAAAGGTTACCTCAACTCTATAACAATTATACGAAACCTCCAAGCATCATAACTTGATTTCCCATATCATCTTGAATTATATACGTCTACTAGCCTTCTCCAACCAACCATCTCACGATAACATCAATAATCAATAACCAAACTTAAACTAATTCCCAATTCACAAATTATCAACCTTTAACATTCTAATTTCCTTAATCCTTAATTAATATCTAAAACTTTAATGATATTAGCTACATCGACTTGCATCCCAATTCATAATCATAATTCCAAATTATATAACTAAACAAACTAAACATAACTCACAATTGTACCTAAATCAAGCACCTAATTGTGCTACCAACAATTATATTGAGAATATAAAGCTAGCTCGACTCGTAAATACACCTCAATAAACTGATTTCTATGTTGCACTCAAATCCTTAACCAATATATCAATTCCAACATTATAATCTCCTTCATAATTCCGAATGATACTCCATTCCAAAATCATCCTCCAATAATCACCTCATAACAATAACAATAACCAACAACCAATCTTAACTATTCTAATTATCTTCTTCTAACGCAACCATTATGCTAATAAAACTGAATCCCGCAAATAGAAATTAATGAAGTCATTCCCATAACTCATAACTCGACTTCATACATATCAACTCCAACTACAATAATTATAACAGTTTCCCAATTCTAAGATTAGGACTTCCTCGCATCATCAACAACGACTATCCAATAAGAACGATACAACAACAACAATAGGCAACAGCTTCACAGCAACTCCACCACAACCACAATGACAGAACAACAATAACCCAACAACACTACTACAACAGAGCAACAACAACAATAGCAACTCCACACCAACTTCACCACAACCACCACAACAACTCAACAACAATAATAACATAACAACTCCACCTTAATCATCATAATTACTCCACAAGTCCATGTACTAAACACATTCCATTAAGAAGCATAATCGTAATACTTAGTGTATAAGTGTTGTTTAGGTCAAATGAAACATCTCTAATGAACCTTAGCATGTTATACTCATGTAATATACTCAATATACACATAATAACAACTATCATACATAAATTCATTTCATAAACATGCTTTACACAAGAAAGAAACAATCACTTAACTATAAGAGTGGAAATCTCTAGGTTAAACCAAACAGTGTGTACCTTAACTAAGGATGCTTAAAGCCACGAAATTCCTTAATCCACTTGGTTAACTACTCCTACAGCTTCCCCTGAATGTATAAAATGCTAAAGATTAGTTTCAACAAGCCTATAGATATGAAAAACTAAGCTTAAATACAAGAGGTGTAAACTGTTGAACTTACAACAACTTATGTGATCTTTCAGCAAGGTTTTCTATATGAGTTTAAGGTCTAAAGATTGGAACCAAAGCTTGAACTACTTTGTATGGATGTCTAGAAGAGTTATATGTAAGGAAACATGGGTGTCCAAGAGGAAGAAATAAGAGAAAAAGACGAAAATCCAGAACAGGCTTTTATAGTCTGTTCTGGCGGTACCCCCAGGGGAGGGAAACTCTTCTGGGCAAGGTCGGTTTCTTGGAGTTTTTGGGTGATTCTTTCTTGAGGTGTTAGCCTAAGGTGTTGGCTTTCATGCTAAAAAGTTCTTTGAGAGATCGACACTTAAGTAGCTGCTAAGCAGCTTTCTTTGAGGATAGGTCTGAGCTGTAATTTCAGCTGGCCAGGTTTTACTATGTAAGCAATTTACCTTATTAAGCCACGTAATTCTTGGGCATAAATGACCATTTTAACCTTAAGACATCCCAAGCATGTCATATATCAAGTTTGGTTAGGTTCTGAGCTCGGATTCAACCCCAAAAGGCTCTTTAACTAGAAGTTCATCGCTACCCGATAAAACAATCTCCAAAGGATTTTCACAATCTTAATGTTTAAGGCTCTCAAGGACTTTCTAACTTATCTGTTGGTTTCCAAAGCCTTCTTAGCTAATAATAATGATGGTTCTTATCCTCTTTGACCTTTCTTAACCATTAAGAATGATGATGCTTATCCACAAGTTTTCTTAACCATTAAGAATGGTAATGCTTATCCACAAGCTTTCTTAACCATTAAGAATGGTAATGCTTATCCACAAGCTTGCTTAACCATTAAGAATGATGGTCTTATCCACTTTTAGCTTTTAAATAAATGTTCTTAAAAACAGGGCTATTACATACTACCACCCTTAAAATAAGTTTCGTCCTCGAAACTTCAAAACATAAACTCATAGATCAACCTTAAGTGTCCATATATCAAGCACTACAGCCTCTGATAGTCTTTACTAAATTTCTATGAAAAGGTTCTCAATATTCCCAACAAATGGATTTCAAATATCCTCAATTTACAACTTTGAATTCCATACTCTTATTCCCAAAGATTTACACAAATCTAAACTCTTATTCTTATTTTATAGCTCAAAACTTGAACTCTAATTACCCAAGTAACAGATACACATTCCCAACGATCTTTTACCCTCGCTAGGTAGCTAACTAGGCATACGGTCGCAAGGTTGCTCTGATACCATTTGTAACAGCCCGTTTTCCCGAGCTGCTAGGTAAGCACACTTAAGATTCACTAATCACAATCAATGCTTAGTAAGCCTCGAATTAAACTTTTACTCGCAGTGGAGACATAACCTAGAAAACGATCTTGGACCTGTGGGTTATTGGCCCACAAAACAAAATCCTTTATATAAGACTTCAATTACACCGATATCTCGACTAATATTCCCAAATATTGTATACAACAAAATATATCAGAGACTATTCCTTAATTGACTATCTAAAATACAAACTCAATCCATAAGCTACAACGACATCTTTATCTTGATTCACTTCAGAATCCTGAGCTCACAACACCAAACCTGCAACAATGTTTGACTCTGCCACCCACCAAGTGACAGGCCACAGAAATGACAACACCATCAGCAAAGCTGAGTACACACTGTGTAATAGAAAATACAAGTTTAGGTGTATTTTCAAAACTAACATATAGTTATAGTAACAGATAATCACACTCAACTTAGTTGATATATTTTCACAAAATCAGATCGTTTGGCATGAACGCGAGTGGAGAGGGGTACCACGCAGTACCAGCTGTCTCCAAACTATTGAGGGTCGTCACCCAGCCTTTTATTGTTATGCTTGCAAGACTTACCCGGACATGTCCTATAACGCCAAGAATTCGCCCCTCCTGGAAGGCAACAGCTAGGGACTCTACCCGCCCTAACTCGGGGTGCCTATTCATGCCTCACTTTCATATTTATAAAATAAGATATTTAATGATTCATACTTGAATCCTCAATACTCATACCATAACACCATATTCGACCTTATCTGGTCTTAACTCATATCTGAATCATTTCCTCGTTATCATACCAAATCATATTTTGAGAAATATAGTATTTTCGAACGATTTCGATAATTGAACAAAATGATACTTTTATAACAATCCAATAGCTGATGCGTGTGAGGAGCATCATGTTCGAAAATGATATGGAAATGGTAGTCATTATATAGAATTCTAGTTCTGTTAGGATTCTATGTAATTTAGGGTTTTAATTTCCGTTTATTTTAATTAAGTGTTTAAAATGATAAAGGAATCCTATTATGTTTAGGAGTCTAATTCCTTATCATTTGAGTCAAAGTAGGAGTTTTAATAATCCTAATTATATTCTGATTAGGCGTGTGAAGTACTTAGAGAAAGATAGGATAATTATTTATCTTGATCCTTAAGATAAAGATAAATAAGTTTAGTTGTTTTTCTAATTCAATTAGGTTTAGGAACCTTGTACTATATATATAAGTTTTCGAGCATAATAATAAGTTAGAGTTGTTTTTGTTTAAAGATTAAACGTAAGTTTATGATTGATTTTGGACGTACTTAATTCCAAGATTTTATGTTTTTAGAGAGTGAATCTAAATACAAGAACCTTAGATTTAGGCGAGTGAAACCTAAAACTAAGCGAGATTTGCGTGAGTTAGTGAGTGAAGCTAATAAACCAATCTCAAATCCTTTACTAATTCAAGTTTAAGGTGAGTGAAGCCATAAAAGTGAATTAGAATCCTTAGTGGAGATTAACTGAGTGAAGGTTATTCGAAGCTAAGCAGATTCCCGTCGCGGAATCATATCAAGTGGTATCAGAGCAAGGTTCACTGTGCTGGCGCGTGACGGTGCGTGTGACGTCGGAATTTTGATTTTTTTGGTGCTGTGGAAAGCTAACATACAAGGCTACGTTGTGTCAAAATTTCAGCCCATTCCGACTTGTAACGAAGTCGCAGCGAAGCGAAACATTCGACGTTACGATGGGAGACAGTGAAGCAAACAAAAGAGAGATGCTATGTTGGAGGCCCTTCAAAAGACAATACGAATCTCTTCAAGGGGCACTCTCCTTTTAACATTAGAGGTGTCAATAATAAGAAGATGATGAAGCACGAGCATCAAAAGGGGACTCAATTAAACTTGGGGATTTTCCTGAGTTTGATGGGGCGCTAGATCCGGAGGCTTATTTGGAGTGGGAGCGAAAGCTTGATAGGCTCTTTGAACACAAGGGCGTGAATGATCATAAGGCATACACTTATGCCGTACTCAATTGTCTAAACTTGGTTCTCTTTGGTTTGACAACATGCAGATGAGACGCGAAAGAGATGGGAAGGATAAGATTCGTTCATGGGATGACTTGAAACTAAAGATGAGGAAGCGTTTTATCCCACGAACATATAAGCAAGACTTGTTCCACAAGTTTAACACTTTGCAGCAAGGGGTATGGATGTCGAGGGTATATCAAGGAGTTCGAGAGGTTATCCTTAGCATGTGATTGCAAGGATGTGGAGGAGCAAAAGATTTCGAAGTTTTTGTAGGATTGAACTTAGAAATTAGCAATAGAGTGGAGTTGCAATCTTTTTTCTCATTTGACGAAGCATGCGAGTTGGCTGTGAAGGTTGAGAGGCAACTTAAGGCTGCAAAGGCTAAGTCTTTTAAGCCTTCTTTTATGCTAAGTTCGAAAGTCCCAAACTATCTGAAAAATTTGACACTTTAGATAAGGGAAAGGGCGTGTTAGATGTGTTAAGGAAGGAGGTTGATTCTAAAATTCAGCGTGTGAATAAGGATGAAATCAAATGCTTTAAGTGTCAAGGGAGAGGCCACTACAAATCTGAGTGTCCAAATAGAAGAGTGATGACTTCACGGGCTTTTGCTGAATTGGAGGAGGAGGATGCTAGGTATGTGTTGGCGTTAATGGAGAGTAAGGAGTCTATGGAGGATGATGACATGGACTTAGGGGATTTAGAGGAGCGTCCATTAATTGAACCAGCTCCAGATCACGAAACACTTGTGGTGAGAAAGGTGCTTCATGTCCAAACCACTCCCTTGGATGATTTAGCGCAAAGGGAGAATCTTTTCCAAACTAGGTGCTTGGTGGATGGTCGTAGTTGTTCGGTTATTGTGGACAATGGTTCGTGTACTAATGTGTGCTCAAAGAAGATGGTGGATGCATTGGCTTTAGGAACTCGACCACATGCGCATCCCTATAAACTAAACTGGTTGACTAACACTGGGGGAGTGGCGGTTGCTAAGCAAGCTCTCGTGAATTTTTCTATTGGTGAGTTTAAGGATGAGGTTTGGTTGATGTGGTGCCTATGGATGCGTGTGCTATCTTACTTGGGAGACCATGGCAGTTTGATCGTGACATGGTGTACTTGGCTAAGAAAAATGTGGTTTCGGTGATGCATGAGGGAAACGAGTAAATTTGAAGCCATTACCACCTAAAGTGGCGTCCAAGACTACTGATGGGGTCACTATGGATTCGTTGGTGGGAGATGAAGGCACTATGCAAGGCATGAACCGCAAGCAACGCAAGGAAAAGAAAAGGGAGCAGCATGTGTTGCAAGCATGGCAAAAGCCACCATTCGAGATTGGTGACTATGTATGGCTGTCTTTAAGTGCTCAAAAACTTCACCACAATGCAAAAGGAAAAACCGAACCAATTGAAGAAGGTCCATTCAAGGTTGTGCATAGGGAGAATTATGATACGTTCCAAGTATTGCTTGGAGATGGAGTGTGTGCATCATTGAGTGCTACTGATTTGGTTCCATGTTATGACTATGGAACTTGAGGACAAGTTCGTTTTCAAGCAGGGGAGTATGATGGCGTGTGAGGAGCATCATGTTCGAAAATGATATGGAAATGGTAGTCATTATATAGAATTCTAGTTCTGTTAGGATTCTATGTAATTTAGGGTTTTAATTTCCGTTTATTTTAATTAAGTGTTTAAAATGATAAAGGAATCCTATTATGTTTAGGAGTCTAATTCCTTATCATTTGAGTCAAAGTAGGAGTTTTAATAATCCTAATTATATTCTGATTAGGCGTGTGAAGTACTTAGAGAAAGATAGGATAATTATTTATCTTGATCCTTAAGATAAAGATAATAAGTTTAGTTGTTTTTCTAATTCAATTAGGTTTAGGAACCTTGTACTATATATATAAGTTTCGAGCATAATAATAAGTTAGAGTTGTTTTTGTTTAAAGATTAAACGTAAGTTTATGATTGATTTTGGACGTACTTAATTCCAAGATTTTATTGTTTTTAGAGAGTGAATCTAAATACAAGAACCTTAGATTTAGGCGAGTGAAACCTAAAACTAAGCGAGATTTGCGTGAGTTAGTGAGTGAAGCTAATAAACCAATCTCAAATCCTTTACTAATTCAAGTTTAAGGTGAGTGAAGCCATAAAAGTGAATTAGAATCCTTAGTGGAGATTAACTGAGTGAAGGTTATTCGAAGCTAAGCAGATTCCCGTCGCGGAATCATATCAATAGCAATTCACAACTAACTCACAGAGATGTATCTATAATCATGGCCATTACCACAAACATATATGATATCCAAAATTCAATATAACGCCCACGGGAGCATTTAAATATATTTTGCTGAACCCAAAGGTTACCTCAACTCTATAACAATTATACGAAACCTCCAAGCATCATAACTTGATTTCCCATATCATCTTGAATTATATACGTCTACATAGCCATTCTCCAAAACCATCTCACGATAACATCAATAATCAATAACCAAACTTAAACTAATTCCCAATTCACAAATTATCAACCTTTAACATTCTAATTTCCTTAATCCTTAATTAATATCTATAACTTTATGATATTAGCTACATCGACTTGCATCCCAATTCATAATCATAATTCCAAATTATATAACTAAACAAACTAAACATAACTCACAAATGTACCTAAATCAAGCACCTAATTGTGCTACCAACAATTATATTGAGAATATAAAGCTAGCTCGACTCGTAAATACACCTCAATAAACTGATTTCTATGTTGCACTCAAATCCTTAACCAATATATCAATTCCAACATTATAATCTCCTTCATAATTCCGAATGATACTCCATTCCAAAATCATCCTCCAATAATCACCTCATAACAATAACAATAATCAACAACCAATCTTAACTATTCTAATTATCTTCTTCTAACGCAACCATTATGCTAATAAAACTGAATCCCGCAAATAGAAATTAATGAAGTCATTCCCATAACTCATAACTCGACTTCATACATATCAACTCCAACTACAATAATTATAACAGTTTCCCAATTCTAAGATTAGGACTTCCCTCGCATCATCAACAACGACTATCCAATAAGAACGATACAACAACAACAATAGGCAACAGCTTCACAGCAACTCCACCACAACCACAATGACAGAACAACAATAACCCAACAACACTACTACAACAGAGCAACAACAACAATAGCAACTCCACAACAACTTCACCACAACCACCACAACAACTCACAACACAATAACATAACAACTCCACCTTAATCATCATAATTACTCCACAAGTCCATGTACTAAACACATTCCATTAAGAAGCATAATCGTAATACTTAGTGTATAAGTGTTGTTTAGGTCAAATGAAACATCTCTAATGAACCTTAGCATGTTATACTCATGTAATATACTCAATATACACATAATAACACACATATCATACATAAATTCATTTCAAAACATGCTTTACACAAGAAAGAAACAATCACTTAACTAAGAGTGGAAATCTCTAGGTAAAACCAAACTAAGTGTGTACCTTAACTAAGGATGCTTAAAGCCACGAAATTCCTTAATCCACTTGGTTAACTACTCCTACAGCTTCCCCTGAATGTATAAAATGCTAAAGATTAGTTTCAACAAGCTAATAGATATGAAAAACTAAGCTTAAATACAAGAGGTGTAAACTGTTGAACTTACACAACTTATGTGATCTTTCAGCAAGGTTTTCTATATGAGTTTAAGGTCTAAAGATTGGAACCAAAGCTTGAACTACTTTGTATGGATGTCTAGAAGAGTTATATGTAAGGAAACATGGGTGTCCAAGAGGAAGAAATAAGAGAAAAAGACGAAAATCCAGAACAGGCTTTTATAGTCTGTTCTGGCGGTACCCCCAGGGGAGGGAAACCTCTTCTGGGCAAGGTCGGTTTCTTGGAGTTTTTGGGTGATTCTTTCTTGAGGTGTTAGCCTAAGGTGTTGGCTTTCATGCATAAAAAGTTCTTTGAGAGATCGACACTTAAGTAGCTGCTAAGCAGCTTTCTTTGAGGATAGGTCTGAGCTGTAATTTCAGCTGGCCAGGTTTTACTATGTAAGCAATTTACCTTATTAAGCCACGTAATTTTGGGATAAATGACCATTTTAACCTTAAGACATCCCAAGCATGTCATATATCAAGTTTGGTTAGGTTCTTGAGCTCGGATTCAACCCCAAAGGCTCTTTAACTAGAAGTTCATCGCTACCCGATAAAACAATCTCCAAAGATTTCTCACATCTTAATGTTTAAGGCTCTCAAGGACTTTCTAACTTATCTTTGGTTTCCAAAGCCTTCTTAGCTAATAATAATGATGGTTCTTATCCTCTTTGACCTTTCTTAACCATAAGAATGATGATGCTTATCCACAAGTTTCTTAACCATTAAGAATGTATGCTTATCCACAAGCTTTCTTAACCATTAAGAATGTAATGCTTATCCACAAGCTTGCTTAACCATTAAGAATGATGGTCTTATCCACTTTTAGCTTTTAAATAAATGATTCTTAAAAACAGGGCTATTACATACTACCACCCTTAAAATAAGTTTCGTCCTCGAAACTTCAAAACATAAACTCATAGATCAACCTTAATGTCCATATATCAAGCACTACAGCCTCTGATAGTCTTTACTAAATTTCTATGAAAAGGTTCTCAATATCCCAACAAATGGATTTCAAATATCCTCAATTTACAACTTTGAATTCCATACTCTTATTCCCAAAGATTTACACAAATCTAAACTCTTATTCTTATTTTATAGCTCAAAACTTGAACTCTAATTACCCAAGTAACAGATACACATTCCCAACGATCTTTAACCTCGCTAGTAGCTAACTAGGCATACGGTCGCAAGGTTGCTCTGATACCATTTGTAACAGCCCGTTTTCCCGAGCTGCTAGGTAAGCACACTTAAGATTCACTAATCACAATCAATGCTTAGTAAGCCTCGAATTAAACTTTTACTCGCAGTGGAGACATAACCTAGAAAACGATCTTGGACCTGTGGGTTATTGGCCCACAAAACAAAATCCTTTATATAAGACTTCAATTACACCGATATCTCGACTAATATTCCCAAATATTGTATACAACAAAATATATCAGAGACTATTCCTTAATTGACTATCTAAAATACAAACTCAATCCATAAGCTACAACGACATCTTTATCTTGATTCACTTCAGAATCCTGAGCTCACAACACCAAACCTGCAACAATGTTTGACTCTGCCACCCACCAAGTGACAGGCCACAGAAATGACAACACCATCAGCAAAGCTGAGTACACACTGTGTAATAGAAATACAAGTTTAGGTGTATTTTGAAAACTAACATATAGTTATAGTAACAGATAATCACACTCAACTTAGTTGATATATTTTCCAAAATCAGATCGTTTGGCATGAACCGAGTGGAGGGGTACACGCAGTACCAGCTGTCTCCAAACTATTGAGGGTCGTCACCAGCCTTTTATTGTTATGCTTGCAAGACTTACCCGGACATGTCCTATAACGCCAAGAATTCCCCTCCTGGAAGGCAACAGCTAGGGACTCTACCCGCCCTAACTCGGGGTGCCTATTCATGCCTCACTTTCATATTTATAAAATAAGATATTTAATGATTCATACTTGAATCCTCAATACTCATACCATAACACCATATTCGACCTTATCTGGTCTTAACTCATATCTGAATCATTTCCTCGTTATCATACCAAATCATATTTTGAGAAATATAGTATTTTCGAACGATTTCGATAATTGAACAAATGATACTTTTATAACAATCCAATAGCAATTCACAACTAACTCACAGAGATGTATCTATAATCATGGCCATTACCACAAACGATATATGATATCCAAAATTCAATATAACCCACGGGAGCATTTGAATATTTTGCTGAACCCAAAGGTTACCTCAACTCTATAACAATTATACGAAACCTCCAAGCATCATAACTTGATTTCCCATATCATCTTGAATTATATACGTCTACATAGCCATTCTCCAATAACCATCTCACGATAACATCAATAATCAATAACCAAACTTAAACTAATTCCCAATTCACAAATTATCAACCTTTAACATTCTAATTTCCTTAATCCTTAATTAATATCTATAACTTTAATGATATTAGCTACATCGACTTGCATCCCAATTCATAATCATAATTCCAAATTATATAACTAAACAAACTAAACATAACTCACAATTGTACCTAAATCAAGCACCTAATTGTGCTAACAACAATTATATTGAGAATATAAAGCTAGCTCGACTCGTAAATACACCTCAATAAACTGATTTCTATGTTGCACTCAAATCCTTAACCAATATATCAATTCCAACATTATAATCTCCTTCATAATTCCGAATGATACTCCATTCCAAATCATCCTCCAATAATCACCTCATAACAATAACAATAACCAACAACCAATCTTAACTATTCTAATTATCTTCTTCTAACGCAACCATTATGCTAATAAAACTGAATCCCGCAAATAGAAATTAATGAAGTCATTCCCATAACTCATAACTCGACTTCATACATATCAACTCCAACTACAATAATTATAACAGTTTCCCAATTCTAAGATTAGGACTTCCCTCGCATCATCAACAACGACTATCCAATAAGAACGATACAACAACAACAATAGGCAACAGCTTCACAGCAACTCCACCACAACCACAATGACAGAACAACAATAACCCAACAACACTACTACAACAGAGCAACAACAACAATAGCAACTCCACACCAACTTCACCACAACCACCACAACCTCAACAACAATAATAACATAACAATCCACCTTAATCATCATAATTACTCCACAAGTCCATGTACTAAACACATTCCATTAAGAAGCATAATCGTAATACTTAGTGTATAAGTGTTGTTTAGGTCAAATGAAACATCTCTAATGAACCTTAGCATGTTATACTCATGTAATATACTCAATATACACTAATAACACAATATCATACATAATTCATTTCATAAACATGCTTTACACAAGAAAGAAACAATCACTTAACTATAAGAGTGGAAATCTCTAGGTTAAACCAAACTAAGTGTGTACCTTAACTAAGGATGCTTAAAGCCACGAAATTCCTTAATCCACTTGGTTAACTACTCCTACAGCTTCCCCTGAATGTATAAAATGCTAAAGATTAGTTTCAACAAGCCTATAGATATGAAAAACTAAGCTTAAATACAAGAGGTGTAAACTGTTGAACTTACAACAACTTATGTGATCTTTCAGCAAGGTTTTCTATATGAGTTTAAGGTCTAAAGATTGGAACCAAAGCTTGAACTACTTTGTATGGATGTCTAGAAGAGTTATATGTAAGGAAACATGGGTGTCCAAGAGGAAGAAATAGAGAAAAAGACGAAAATCCAGAACAGGCTTTTATAGTCTGTTCTGGCGGTACCCCAGGGGAGGGAAACCTCTTCTGGGCAAGGTCGGTTTCTTGGAGTTTTTGGGTGATTCTTTCTTGAGGTGTTAGCCTAAGGTGTTGGCTTTCATGCATAAAAAGTTCTTTGAGAGATCGACACTTAAGTAGCTGCTAAGCAGCTTTCTTTGAGGATAGGTCTGAGCTGTAATTTCAGCTGGCCAGGTTTTACTATGTAAGCAATTTACCTTATTAAGCCACGTATTCTTGGGCATAAATGACCATTTTAACCTTAAGACATCCCAAGCATGTCATATATCAAGTTTGGTTAGGTTCTGAGCTCGGATTCAACCCAAAAGGCTCTTTAACTAGAAGTTCATCGCTACCCGATAAACAATCTCCAAAGGATTTTCACAATCTTAATGTTTAAGGCTCTCAAGGACTTTCTAACTTATCTGTTGGTTTCCAAAGCCTTCTTAGCTAATAATAATGATGGTTCTTATCCTCTTTGACCTTTCTTAACCATTAAGAATGATGATGCTTATCCACAAGTTTTCTTAACCATTAAGAATGGTAAGCTTATCCACAAGCTTTCTTAACCATTAAGAATGGTAATGCTTATCCACAAGCTTGCTTAACCATTAAGAATGATGGTCTTATCCACTTTTAGCTTTTAAATAAATGTTCTTAAAAACAGGGCTATTACATACTACCACCCTTAAAATAAGTTTCGTCCTCGAAACTTCAAAACATAAACTCATAGATCAACCTTAAGTGTCCATATATCAAGCACTACAGCCTCTGATAGTCTTTACTAAATTTCTATGAAAAGGTTCTCAATATTCCCAACAAATGGATTTCAAATATCCTCAATTTACAACTTTGAATTCCATACTCTTATTCCCAAGATTTACAACAAATCTAAACTCTTATTCTTATTTTAGCTCAAAACTTGAACTCTAATTACCCAAGTAACAGATACACATTCCCAACGATCTTTTACCCTCGCTAGGTAGCTAACTAGGCATACGGTCGCAAGGTTGCTCTGATACCATTTGTAACAGCCCGTTTTCCCGAGCTGCTAGGTAAGCACACTTAAGATTCACTAATCACAATCAATGCTTAGTAAGCCTCGAATTAAACTTTTACTCGCAGTGGAGACATAACCTAGAAAACGATCTTGGACCTGTGGGTTATTGGCCCACAAAACAAAATCCTTTATATAAGACTTCAATTACACCGATATCTCGACTAATATTCCCAAATATTGTATACAACAAAATATATCAGAGACTATTCCTTAATTGACTATCTAAAATACAAACTCAATCCATAAGCTACAACGACATCTTTATCTTGATTCACTTCAGAATCCTGAGCTCACAACACCAAACCTGCAACAATGTTTGACTCTGCCACCCACCAAGTGACAGGCCACAGAAATGACAACACCATCAGCAAAGCTGAGTACACACTGTGTAATAGAAAATACAAGTTTAGGTGTATTTTCAAAACTAACATATAGTTATAGTAACAGATAATCACACTCAACTTAGTTGATATATTTTCACAAAATCAGATCGTTTGGCATGAACGCGAGTGGAGGGGGTACCACGCAGTACCAGCTGTCTCCAAACTATTGAGGGTCGTCACCCAGCCTTTTATTGTTATGCTTGCAAGACTTACCCGGACATGTCCTATAACGCCAAGAATTCGCCCCTCCTGGAAGGCAACAGCTAGGGACTCTACCCGCCCTAACTCGGGGTGCCTATTCATGCCTCACTTTCATATTTATAAAATAAGATATTTAATGATTCATACTTGAATCCTCAATACTCATACCATAACACCATATTCGACCTTATCTGGTCTTAACTCATATCTGAATCATTTCCTCGTTATCATACCAAATCATATTTTGAGAAATATAGTATTTTCGAACGATTTCGATAATTGAACAAAATGATACTTTTATAACAATCCAATAGCAATTCACAACTAACTCACAGAGATGTATCTATAATCATGGCCATTACCACAAACGATATATGATATCCAAAATTCAATATAACGCCCACGGGAGCATTTGAATATATTTTGCTGAACCCAAAGGTTACCTCAACTCTATAACAATTATACGAAACCTCCAAGCATCATAACTTGATTTCCCATATCATCTTGAATTATATACGTCTACATAGCCATTCTCCAAAACCATCTCACGATAACATCAATAATCAATAACCAAACTTAAACTAATTCCCAATTCACAAATTATCAACCTTTAACATTCTAATTTCCTTAATCCTTAATTAATATCTATAACTTTAATGATATTAGCTACATCGACTTGCATCCCAATTCATAATCATAATTCCAAATTATATAACTAAACAAACTAAACATAACTCACAATTGTACCTAAATCAAGCACCTAATTGTGCTACAACAATTATATTGAGAATATAAAGCTAGCTCGACTCGTAAATACACCTCAATAAACTGATTTCTATGTTGCACTCAAATCCTTAACCAATATATCAATTCCAACATTATAATCTCCTTCATAATTCCGAATGATACTCCATTCCAAAATCATCCTCCAATAATCACCTCATAACAATAACAATAACCAACAACCAATCTTAACTATTCTAATTATCTTCTTCTAACGCAACCATTATGCTAATAAAACTGAATCCCGCAAATAGAAATTAATGAAGTCATTCCCATAACTCATAACTCGACTTCATACATATCAACTCCAACTACAATAATTATAACAGTTTCCCAATTCTAAGATTAGGACTTCCCTCGCATCATCAACAACGACTATCCAATAAGAACGATACAACAACAACAATAGGCAACAGCTTCACAGCAACTCCACCACAACCACAATGACAGAACAACAATAACCCAACAACACTACTACAACAGAGCAACAACAACAATAGCAACTCCACACAACTTCACCACAACCACCCAACAACTCAACAACAATAATAACATAACACTCCACCTTAATCATCATAATTACTCCACAAGTCCATGTACTAAACACATTCCATTAAGAAGCATAATCGTAATACTTAGTGTATAAGTGTTGTTTAGGTCAAATGAAACATCTCTAATGAACCTTAGCATGTTATACTCATGTAATATACTCAATATACACATAATAACACTATCATACATAAATTCATTTCATAAACATGCTTTACACAAGAAAGAAACAATCACTTAACTATAAGAGTGGAAATCTCTAGGTTAAACCAAACTAAGTGTGTACCTTAACTAAGGATGCTTAAAGCCACGAAATTCCTTAATCCACTTGGTTAACTACTCCTACAGCTTCCCCTGAATGTATAAAATGCTAAAGATTAGTTTCAACAAGCCTATAGATATGAAAAACTAAGCTTAAATACAAGAGGTGTAAACTGTTGAACTTACAACAACTTATGTGATCTTTCAGCAAGGTTTTCTATATGAGTTTAAGGTCTAAAGATTGGAACCAAAGCTTGAACTACTTTGTATGGATGTCTAGAAGAGTATATGTATATGAAGAACATGGGTGTCCAAGAGGAAGAAATAAGAGAAAAGACGAAAATCCAGAACAGGCTTTTATAGTCTGTTCTGGCTGTACCCCCAGGGGAGGGAAACCTCTTCTGGGCAAGGTCGGTTTCTTGGAGTTTTTGGGTGATTCTTTCTTGAGGTGTTAGCCTAAGGTGTTGGCTTTCATGCATAAAAAGTTCTTTGAGAGATCGACACTTAAGTAGCTGCTAAGCAGCTTTCTTTGAGGATAGGTCTGAGCTGTAATTTCAGCTGGCCAGGTTTTACTATGTAAGCAATTTACCTTATTAAGCCACGTAATTCTTGGGCATAAATGACCATTTTAACCTTAAGACATCCCAAGCATGTCATATATCAAGTTTGGTTAGGTTCTGAGCTCGGATTCAACCCCAAAAGGCTCTTTAACTAGAAGTTCATCGCTACCCGATAAAACAATCTCCAAAGGATTTTACAATCTTAATGTTTAAGGCTCTCAAGGACTTTCTAACTTATCTGTTGGTTTCCAAAGCCTTCTTAGCTAATAATAATGATGGTTCTTATCCTCTTTGACCTTTCTTAACCATTAAGAATGATGATGCTTATCCACAAGTTTCTTAACCATTAAGAATGTAGCTTATCCACAAGCTTTCTTAACCATTAAGAATGTAATGCTTATCCACAAGCTTGCTTAACCATTAAGAATGATGGTCTTATCCACTTTTAGCTTTTAAATAAAGTTCTTAGAAACAGGGCTATTACATACTACCACCCTTAAAATAAGTTTCGTCCTCGAAACTTCAAAACATAAACTCATAGATCAACCTTAAGTGTCCATATATCAAGCACTACAGCCTCGATAGTCTTTACTAAATTTCTATGAAAAAGTTCTCAATATTCCCAACAAATAGATTTCAAATATCCTCAATTACAACTTTGAATTCCATACTCTTATTCCCAAAGATTTACACAAATCTAGACTCTTATTCTTATTTATAGCTCAAAACTTGAACTCTAATTACCAAGTAACAGATACACATTCCCAACGATCTTTTACCCTCGCTAGGTAGTAACTAGGCATACGGTCGCAAGGTTGCTCTGATACCATTTGTAACAGCCCGTTTTCCCGAGCTGCTAGGTAACACACTTAAGATTCACTAATCACAATCAATGCTTAATAAGCCTCGAATTAAACTTTACTCGCAGGGAAACATAACCTAGAAAACGATCTGGACCTGTGGGTTATTGGCCCACAAAACAAAATCCTTTATATAAGACTTCAATTACACCGATATCTCGACTAATATTCCCAAATATTGTATACAACAAAATATATCAGAGACTATTCCTTAATTGACTATCTAAAATACAAACTCAATCCATAAGCTACGACGACATCTTTATCTTGCTTCACTTCAGAATCCTGAGCTCACAACACCAAACCTGCAACAATGTTTGACTCTGCCACCCACCAAGTGACAGGCCACAGAAATGACAACACCATCAGCAAAGCTGAGTACACACTGTGTAATAGAAAATACAAGTTTAGGTGTATTTTAAAACTAACATATAGTTATAGTAACAGATAATCACACTCAACTTAGTTGATATATTTTCACAAAATCAGATCGTTTGGCATGAACGCGAGTGGAGAGGGGTACCACGCAGTACCAGCTGTCTCCAAACTATTGAGGGTCGTCACCCAGCCTTTTATTGTTATGCTTGCAAGACTTACCCGGACATGTCCTATAACGCCAGAATTCGCCCCTCCTGGAAGGCAACAGCTAGGGACTCTACCCGCCCTAACTCGGGGTGCCTATTCATGCCTCACTTTCATATTTATAAAATAAGATATTTAATGATTCATACTTGAATCCTCAATACTCATACATAACACCATATTCGACCTTATCTGGTCTTAACTCATATCTGAATCATTTCCTCTTATCATACCAAATCATATTTTGAGAAATATAGTATTTTCGAACGATTTCGATAATTGAACAAAATGATACTTTTATAACAATCCAATAGCAATTCACAACTAACTCACAGAGATGTATCTATAATCATGGCCATTACCACAAACGATATATGATATCCAAAATTCAATATAACGCCCACGGGAGCATTTAATATATTTTGCTGAACCCAAAGGTTACCTCAACTCTATAACAATTATACGAAACCTCCAAGCATCATAACTTGATTTCCCATATCATCTTGAATTATATACGTCTACATAGCCATTCTCCAACAACCATCTCACGATAACATCAATAATCAATAACCAAACTTAAACTAATTCCCAATTCACAAATTATCAACCTTTAACATTCTAATTTCCTTAATCCTTAATTAATATCTATAACTTATGATATTAGCTACATCGACTTGCATCCCAATTCATAATCATAATTCCAAATTATATAACTAAACAAACTAAACATAACTCACAATTGTACCTAAATCAAGCACCTAATTGTGCTACCAACAATTATATTGAGAATATAAAGCTAGCTCGACTCGTAAATAAACCTCAATAAACTGATTTCTATGTTGCACTCAAATCCTTAACCAATATATCAATTCCAACATTATAATCTCCTTCATAATTCCGAATGATACTCCATTCCAAAATCATCCTCCAATAATCACCTCATAACAATAACAATAACAACAACCAATCTTAACTATTCTAATTATCTTCTTCTAACGCAACCATTATGCTAATAAAACTGAATCCCGCAAATAGAAATTAATGAAGTCATTCCCATAACTCATAACTCGACTTCATACATATCAACTCCAACTACAATAATTATAACAGTTTCCCAATTCTAAGATTAGGACTTCCCTCGCATCATCAACAACGACTATCCAATAAGAACGATACAACAACAACAATAGGCAACAGCTTCACAGCAACTCCACCACAACCACAATGACAGAACAACAATAACCCAACAACACTACTACAACAGAGCAACAACAACAATAGCAACTCCACACAACTTCACCACAACCACCACAACAACTACAACAATAATAACATAACAACTCCACCTTAATCATCATAATTACTCCACAAGTCCATGTACTAAACACATTCCATTAAGAAGCATAATCGTAATACTTAGTGTATAAGTGTTGTTTAGGTCAAATGAAACATCTCTAATGAACCTTAGCATGTTATACTCATGTAATATACTCAATATACACATAATAAAACACAATCATAGTAAATTCATTTCATAAACATGCTTTACACTAGAAAGAAACAATCACTTAACTATAGAAGTGGAAATCTCTAGGTTAAAACCAAACTAAGTGTGTACCTTAACTAAGGATGCTTAAAGCCACGAAATTCCTTAATCCACTTGGTTAACTACTCCTACAGCTTCCCCTGAATGTATAAAATGCTAAAGATTAGTTTCAACAAGCTATAGATATGAAAAACTAAGCTTAAATACAAGAGGTGTAAACTGTTGAACTTACAACAACTTATGTGATCTTTCAGCAAGGTTTTCTATATGAGTTTAAGGTCTAAAGATTGGAACCAAAGCTTGAACTACTTTGTATGGATGTCTAGAAGAGTTATATGTAAGGAAAAATGGGTGTCCAAGAGGAAGAAATAAGAGAAAAGAGACGAAAATCCAGAACAGCTTTTATAGTCTGTTCTGGCGGTACCCCAGGGGAGGGAAACCTCTTCTGGGCAAGGTCGGTTTCTTGGAGTTTTTGGGTGATTCTTTTGAGGTGTTAGCCTAAGGTGTTGGCTTTCATGCATAAAAAGTTCTTTGAGAGATCGACACTTAAGTAGCTGCTAAGCAGCTTTCTTTGAGGATAGGTCTGAGCTGTAATTTCAGCTGGCCAGGTTTTACTATGTAAGCAATTTACCTTATTAAGCCACGTAATTCTTGGGCATAAATGACCATTTTAACCTTAAGACATCCCAAGCATGTCATATATCAAGTTTGGTTAGGTTCTGAGCTCGGATTCAACCCAAAGGCTCTTTAACTAGAAGTTCATCGCTACCCGATAAAACAATCTCCAAAGATTTTCAAATCTTAATGTTTAAGGCTCTCAAGGACTTTCTAACTTATCTTTGGTTTCCAAAGCCTTCTTAGCTAATAATAATGATGGTTCTTATCCTCTTTGACCTTTCTTAACCATTAAGAATGATGATGCTTATCCACAAGTTTTCTTAACCATTAAGAATGGTAATGCTTATCCACAAGCTTTCTTAACCATTAAGAATGGTAATGCTTATCCACAAGCTTGCTTAACCATTAAGAATGATGGTCTTATCCACTTTTAGCTTTTAAATAAAGGTTCTTAAAAACAGGGCTATTACACCAATAATTGAACTAAAATTCCCAAATATTAAACAATGAAATATGAATAACTATTCTCCAATCAACTAACTAGATACAAGCTCAATCCTTAATCTAGGACGACATCATAATCATGCTTCACTTCCATTCTCGAGCCCTTGATATCAACCTGCAAATTCAGAGAAGAAAATACAAAACAAACAAAATTTCCAAATGAGTGGAAAACTCGTAACCTTTACTTCAGCTCGTTATAAACATTTTATTTTCTCAAATCATTTTCATCTCGTTATACAGCTGGCATAGTTCACTCTCTTAAACAAATTAGTGGCAAGTACGGGCTTTGGACAAAGGACAAACGCTGCCTCCAAGGTTCGTTATGGAGCCCAGCAATACTACCCCCAAAGTTCGTTATGGAGCATAGCCGACAGTATCAGGTCAAAAGAGTAACCATCCTCCACCCATACCTTGCCCACTTTCTATTTTCGGTTCATAAACTAAGCCAGCAAAACATTTGCATATTCATATTCATCAAATAATATTTCCAGAATCAACTCATAACATCACATTCATAACTATGGCCATAGTACGAACTTAAGTATCAAAAACAGAATAAAGATCCACACACACATGGGCATGAGTAAATGATTTTACTGAACATAAAATTTACCTGAACGCATTCCAGTTCCAACAACACAACTTCCTTCATAATCCCGAATGGTTCTTTATTCCAAAATCATTCTCGAAGAATAACCTCACAATAATAATAAGAATTAACAACAATTCTCCCTATAATCTCAATTGAATAAACTAATCCAATAACTATTCCTAGAAAAGATATAACCATCATAATAGCCGTAACACTTCTAAATATAAACTCTAACTAATCTAAACTAAATCTGCCAAATAAAAACTAACCAATTCTATGACTTTTATACTTATCTTCAAGTATATCAACTCCAACCACAAAACCTCAACCGAACAACAGCAACAACATAATAAGAAGGATCATACGAACAATAACCAATAAAATGAAAGTAACAACAGCACGACACGACGCGTTTCGGTAGTGCAAAACCACACCATCGCAGCCCATGAGCGAAGGAGACACAAGAACAGGACAACAATGCAATAAAATTGTGCAGCAACAACAACAACTTCACGATCACCACCACCACACCGCACAACAACAACAACGCAGCAACAATAAAACAACAGAGCAACAATAACTACCCTAACAACATCAACTTGGGCTTCGAATTTGCAAACTTTAATAAGAAATCCAATACTGAAATAAGGAGGTGATTTACCTCTGCTCAACTTGGAGCAGGGAATAACACGCACGACAGAGGAGACAGCCAGGGTGCGCAACACCACCGGCCACGAAAAACAGCATCCTGACAACCGACGTCCACCGGCGAACAGCAGCACACCGACGAACATCGACAAACAGGGCAGGCACGAGGACGAAGAAGAGAGAGAAAACAAAGGGTTGTAGCACGGCGGGCGATGAGGCTCCGACGAGCAGCAAAAGGGGTGAGGAAAACTCCGGCAAACTCGGCAAATCGCCGGCGAATTGAAGGGGAGGTGTGGCGAGGTCTCAGCGACGAGAGAAGAACAGGGAAAAGGGGATGGGTTTTCACGAGTTTGGGGTTTCTGAGAAAATGACGAGATAAGGG
Organism: Beta vulgaris subsp. vulgaris; assembly: GCF_026745355.1. NCBI lineage: Eukaryota > Viridiplantae > Streptophyta > Magnoliopsida > Caryophyllales > Amaranthaceae > Beta > Beta vulgaris. The sequence continues at coordinate 32,189,778 of NC_079209.1, forward strand.
AGTTGGGGTTTTGTTTATTAAACCGACAAAATAACAAGGGGGCGGGGGTGGTGTTTTGGTTTCATTAACGGATAAACATCAAAAAGGGCTAGGTGGTTCGAGAAGGAAACCAACCTTGATTCTCCAATTTGCGAAATACCGCTCAACTAAATGCACAAAAATAAAAATATAAAATAATATTAATAATAATAACCTTATAAAATTAAACATATAAATATATTACAAACACGACAATATAATTCAACTCCAGCTCAAATAAAATAATATTTTCGGAACATAATTAACTTAATAATTATAGTTACCTTTTAAATAAACGTTCTTAAAAATAGGGCTATTACAAAAAGTGTCTAAAAGAACTTATACAAGAAAAGATCTAAGTTTTGGGACCTTCCGTATTGGGAATGTTTGGAAGTTAGACATTGTCTTGATTTAATGCACATTGAGAAAAATGTTTGTGATGCCATTGTCGGAACATTGTTGAATATGCCCGGGAAGACAAAGGATGGAGTTAAAGCTAGGAAAGACATGGCTGAAATGGGCAGACCAGAACTAGCACCTCAGGAGCGGGGACAACGCTACTATCTTCCACCAGCTTGCTACACTTTGTCTAATAAGGAGAAAACTAGTTTTTGTGAGTCCCTGCATAGGTTAAAGGTTCCTGCTGGATACTCATCAAATTTCCGAAACCTTGTTTCACTGAAGGACTTGAAACTTGTTGGTTTGAAATCTCATGATTGTCATATCTTGATGCAACATATATTACCTGTTGCAATACGAGGAATATTGCCTTCCCAAGTAAGATATACAATCACAAAATTGTGTTTCTTCTTCAAAACTATCTCTACCAAGGTGATTGATCCGAACACTCTAGATAACTTGCAAGCCGATGTAATCGAGACGATGTGCCGATTTGAAATGTACTTTCCACCATCATTCTTTGACATCATGCCTCATTTGATAATCCATCTTGTCAGAGAAATTAAACTTTTGGGCCCGTTTGTATGAGGTATATGTGGCCTTTTGAAAGACATATGGGTACTCTGAAGGGTAAAGTGATGAATCCAGTCCAGAAGCAAGTATTGTCCAAAGAAAGTTGTGAGGATATCTGAATATGCAAGTCAGTATTTAGCACGTGCACAAGCAATTGGTTTGCCAAAATCTAGACATGAAGGAAGGCTTGAAGGTTGTGGTACCATTGGGAGAAAAAGATGTGTCTTGATGGAGGTTGAAAACAAAAGCAGAATTGATTATGTTACAAAATCTAAAAGAAGTTCATCCTTACTTAGATAAGCACATGACTGTGCTTAGTGTTCAGTATCCATTGTTTAATGAATGTGACTTGAAGATTGAGCATAATCGTACGTTCGTTGATTGGTTTAAAGAGCGAGTTATGAACCAATTATCTCATACTCCTAACGATGTATCGGATCTGTTAAAATAGTTGGCATATGGGTCAAAGAAGCAAGTTCTTTCACATGAGGGGTATGACATCAATGGTTATACATTTTATACTAAACGACAAGATGACAAATCTACGATGCAAAAGTGGTGTTACGATGGGGGCTTTGTCATCAGAGTATAAAAGTAAAAGAGATAGAACGATTGTTGAGACAATGAAGTCTTACTATGGGTTCATTAAGAGATATTAGAACTTGACTATGTTGACTTCAAGATTCGCTGTTCCAATGCAAGTGGGTTGATATTCGTCGTGGTGTGAAGAAAGATGAACATGACTTTTTTACATTAGTCAATTTCAGCCGGTTAGGACATCATGAAGATAACTTAATATTGGCATCACAAGCAAAACAAGTATTCTAATGGTTGACCCTGCCGATTCAAAATGGTTTGTTGTCATGGAAGGAAAAAGGAGAATACTTGGAATTGATGATGTACACGATGAAGAAGAATACGATGCACAATTCAATGAAGTCATTGCTTCTCAGTAGTCATTCCAAGTACATTAGGGGAAGATCTAGACACAAATTACATTCGTCGAGACCACAATGAGGGATTTTACGTTGCCAAAGAAATAGCTGATTAATAGGTAAATTATGTAATATTAACACAACTACTAATGTTTATAATCTTCAATTATTTATTTTTTTGTTTTGCATGTTCAAATAATTGTGTATTAATTTATTGATTAATCTAACATGTACATGGTTTCAGGTGTAGTGATGGAAGATGAGATAATGCGTGATGCATCTGATGAGCCCCAAATTACTGATGCAACTGTTACGAAGAAGAAAGTGAGTAGGCCAAGAGGTCCTACAAAAGGGATATGTTCCAAACCCGGCATTCAGAGAGTTCTTGCTTGGGATGAGTTGGTACGTCCGATTGGGCGCTATGCTAGTGAGTACAAGATATATTGTGGGGAGATCAGTAGAAGCAAAGTGTCTATCTTGTACAACACTTGGGATGATGTTCCAGAAGGCACAGAAAACGCTTTGTGGGGAGATGCTAAAGTAAGTAACCTTATTTTTTTATAAACTAATTGAGATTATGTTTATTATTCTAATCGTTTATTATTAATTGGTTTATTTTTGTATATTGAAGAGAGAGTTTGGAATAGAAGATGATGTTTTGAAGAAACGAGATGTCTTGACTACATGTGATAAACGGTGGAGAGATTTCAAGTCAAGATTGGTAACCTGATGGATCACGAAAACGAGGAAGGGGCCTAACAATGATAGGCGACCATACGTGATGTATCCTTTCATCACACGAGAAATCTAGGACCAGTTTGTACAAAAATGTAGCTCTAAGGAGTTCCAGGTATGTAATTTATAATATGAAATTATATTTTCATTACGTTCTTTAATATTGACTAGTTACTAAATCCTATATTAGGCAAAAAGTGCAAAAGCAAGATCTCTCAGGCTGCTAACAAGCATCCTCATTTTTTGGGCCAAAAATCATATGCGGAGATGATTCCCATTTGGCAAAGCAGAGGGTATATCCCTTCCGCTACAGCATCATATGTTGACTCATCTACATCATCAGTGATTTCCTCCTTGCCGGATCGGACATTGCCTTGGCTTCTCGCGAGATCGAAAAAAGATAAGGATGGAAATTTCTTCTTTCCTAATGAAGAAACACAAAAGATAAAAGAGTCCATTGTAAGCATTGTTCAAATTTTATAATGTTTTTCTTGTCAACTTACTCGTCTTCTACTAATCATATGTTTTTTTTAACTTGAACGCAGGATGATAGGAAAAATAAAGAAGCTGAAGGAGAGTTTGTTCCAAATCGGATGGATGATGCTCTTTCACGTGCTCTGCAGAGGAAAGACCGACCTGGGCATGTGTTAACAGTTTGGCGTAGCATTGGGATTACATCTGTTTGGGGAGATCCTGCTCGGAGCAGTAGTGCTCGCAAGGGTAAGGGCATGGATGATGAGGAGATTCAGGCATTGGAGGCTAGAGTGAGTCAAAGAGTTAGGGAACAGACAATGGAAGAGATGAACTCAAAGATAGATGCAATAGTTCAAGAAAGGCTAATGGCTTTTGCGACGCAGTTAGGCTTTCAAGTACCAACTCCTTCCACTCCAGTCGTTCCTAGTAGCTGTCAATCGGGGGGCAATGATCCATTTGCGAACTTGCAGGTATATTGTCATTTTATATATGTTCTAATTATTATATTATGCTTCTAAAACACTTAATTGATGTCATTCTTTTTTTATGGGATGTTAAGAGTCAAGCTCCATGTCTCTTGGCAATAGCGGATGTCACGGGACCGATCATTGTAGCTGAGGGTATCGTTCATCCACGAGGACAGGAGTCATCGTCACACTCTACGACCGTCGTGAAGTGAGTGTTGATGATTTTTGTCCGGATTACGCGGATGCAGCAGTTCCACTCTCTACTCCATTCATCACGAAACTCAGTCAAGCTGAGGGTTCTTTCATAGAATGGCCAAAAGAGTTGATATTTTTTGTCTTAGATAATCAGGTAACTTATGTTTAGTATTATGATTTAGTATATAATAAGAAATATAAATGTATATACTTAGAAACCTTGATTTATATAAACCAAATAATCTTTATTTTATATATAATATGAATTAAAAAGAAGTCGATTTGAATTAGGAACATATATCTAAAGAAGGTGCGAAGAAGAAGAAAAAAAAACAGTTGCTAATGATCCTTGCACCGATGAGTCTGCACATAGACACATAGATTGATTGATTTTTTTAACTTGAGGATATGTCTGATGCGGTCAAGGAGATGCATCGTTTGTTTTGCCAAAAACCTGCAGATGAGCCTTTTAGTATCGAAGTTAGTAGGAGTTCCTGCTTGAACTATACTTCTGATCAGATGATCATTCTCTCCCGACAAGATGTTTTCCAACTTCTGACGGGAGAATGGCTTAATGTATCCATTTTACAAGTATTTATGATGTAAGATTTCTCAAACTCTAAACTAATCAAATTCGATATTTATTATTATTATTGGCATGTAACTATAAATATTTGGAGTGTAGGTTCTTGTCAGATGATAACGAGGTGAATGGAGATTCAAATATTGGTTTCATGTGTCCTTGTATGATTTTGGAGACCATGCTACGCCATGAACCAGATGCCGCGATCAAATACATGCAGAGGACATTGAGAGCCAATCGAAATATGAAATACATCATGCTTCCGTACATCGAAAAGTATGCTTTATTTTCCAACTTCCGTACATTGAAAAGTATGCTTCCCTTTTATCTTTATATATGAACTTATCACATTTTGTTGCATGCTTTAGGCAACATTGGATTCTTCTCGTCCTTTCTCTAGCCAAAAAAACGGTATATGTGTTTCATTCACTTAGGAGATCAGATAGATCCTTAGCTATCAAGGAACCGATGCATACGTAAGTTAATAATTCTTATAATTCTTACATGTATTTTATGATATTTTAAATACTTTATAATTAGTAATTCTTTTATTGTACTTAGTGCATATACATCATTCCTGCTACTTGAAGGTATCAAAAAAGCAACAAAATTGTCTTGGGTATCTATGAAGGTAAAGCTCTTATGGTTTTGTATTTGATATGCATTTTATAGTTTTATTTAATATTTCTTAATTTTTCGATTCTAATATGTGTATTTCAATGTGGTGTAGTGTGCTCAACAAATGTGTGGAGATGAATGCGGCTATTTCATCATGAAATACATGTTTCTAATCGTCCGCTTTCTCTATGAGTCAAATGATTTGAAGAAGGTATGTATATGTTGTAAAAAAGTATATACTTTACTTATATAATTTTAAAGTTTATTAACTAAGTTAACATATGTATAGGATTTTCCTCCAAGCGTTGAGTCATACACCATAGAAGATATCAACAAAATCAAAGACAATTTTGCGCAATACTTTCAACATCTCATGGGGGAAGAAAAGGCAAAGTAACTTGTTAGTGTAGTAAGTGTAGTAGTTGTACATTATTGGTTTATTATTGCAACCTTGGTTGAGTATTGTAACATTGGTTGCTTGCTTGGGCTCATTTGAGATGTATTGAAACAGGTTTTGATATATATATATATATATATATTTCCCAACGATTTCTTGGGTTATCCATATTACAAAGGAGACTCTGCCGAATTTTCCCCTCACAATTATTAATATGAATGTTTGTTTAGTTTTGAATCATCAAATTTTAGCAATATGTAAATAAACCAAAAAAAAAGCTGAAAAAGACGAAAAAAAAAAATTTAATCACCCATTTGCGTCGCACATTGCACAAAGTGCGACACATATTCTCACCATGTGCGTCGCACATTGCTCTAGGTGCGATGCACAAGGGCAATCTGCGTCGCACCTAGTGCAACGTGCGACGCACATGTGCCTGCTACCCAAGCCAGCATGGGGAGGTCAATGTGCGTCGCACGTTGCACTAGGTGCGACGCAGATTGCCCTTGTGCGTCGCACCTAGAATAATGTGCGACGCACATTCCCTTCCCCATCCTGGTTTGGGTAGCAGGGAAATGTGCGTCGCACATTGCACAAGGTGCGACGCACATTACCAATCTGCGTCGCACCAAGGCAATGTGCGACGCACTGCCCTTGGCTGCATGGTAGGCTGGCAAGATCCACTTGCGTCATACCGTATAAAGGTGCTTCGCAACTAGGTGAATGATCTGCGTCGTTTCCCATACGACGCACATCGTTTCTGAGTCATTTGCGTCGAGGGCTTTGGCGTCGCACCTGAGTCCGACGCAAATAGGCGCCTCACATCCGACGAAATTTGCCTTTTCTCTACTAGTGAAGCCCTAAAAACCATCCAAATAAAAAATCCTACAAGGAGCTAAACATGTTCCTTAAATCATGCCTTTGTAAAGCTTATTCAATGGGTTGTTACCAGGCTGATGTTAGCTGCAGTTAGGAGGCTTAGCTCACTCATATGACTGCTCCTATATTACTCCACTGATGACTCCTCCTATGACTCTCCACAACATAAGCCATGCTTGGCTTTATCACGTTCTCAAATTAAATAACTAAAAGCAAATACAATACTCTTGCCCATAACAGATCTATGGGTAGCTCATTTGGACGCCTAATTCACGTCTTTTCTTTGTTCTTGTTGCTCCATGTTGTTGTAACTTCATATTGGACTTCGTTCATGAGAGGCAACACTTGAATTCAGCCTAAAACTTATCCAAATTAAAAATTGGGTTTTTCTACGTCATATCCTTGTGTTTCTTCAATTTCTACGTTTCACCCCAGCTTTTTAAAAATTCGACATGGTACCCTCAAGCTTACCTTTTTTAATGCACGATGCCCAAACTGCTTATTATATGTCATTAATTTCTTTATCTTTAAAAAATTATTGGAACTAATTTGACTTATACATAGTTTAACTCTTAGAAGGTTATTCACTAATTAGATTCGTTCCACCGGATTATAAAAAGTAGACGAAATTAATGATGTATAATCAACGGTAGGGGCATTATCCATTAAAAAAGGTAAGTTTAAGGGTATTGTGTGGAATTTTGAAAAGTTTGGGGTACAACATAGAAATTGAAAAAATACAAGGGTATAACGTAGAAAAACCCTTAAAAGTTTGACCACTTTTATGGTAAGCTCAAAATGTGAAGTTATAGATAAACCTATTAAAGTCTATGAAATGAGAAAAACTTACCAAATTATGGGTGTGAATAAAAAGTATCAACACTGACAATTCTAATTCCCCATAATGCATGGGTTTTTTTTTGGACCTTGGACTTGCATCATTCTCTCTTTCTTTAAAATAGTTTACCATCAAACTTGATTTTTTAATGTATGAAAAGAGATGTCTTATATTGAAGATTGGACTAGGTTTGAAGACTTTCCTTTTGTTGTTTACCCTATAATGATTCCTTTTGTTCACCTTTTGAATTTCGTTTCTCATTTTCTCCCAGGAATTTAAAATACTCCCACTCTCTTATTTCATTTGTTTCATCTTAGTATTCTCCTAATAACTCTTTTAGAGATGGGTTATCACAAGAAGTACCCCTTGCTTGTTTTTCATTCACAACCTAACCCTCCCCATTTGATTCCACTTGATTTTCAAATGATTTAGAAATTATAAGAGAAATGCTTTGCTTCTTTTCTTTTGTAGCTACTTTTGAAAGCAATGGTAAAGACACATTAAGTAGACTTTCTACATCACTTGATACATTAAAGCAACCATGTTTGAACTTGTGATACTTTCATCATCACCATCACTAGAACCTTGCCCGGTAAAAAAATTTCTTCAAAAGGATCAAATTTGTGACATCATATGTGCTCATAAGAGATCTCTTTTGAAAATAAGTTCCTTTAAAATCAAGTTCATGAAAAGAATTTTTTTCGCCTTATTCCTCTTTAAACTGTTGAACTATTTCTTTCTTTTGAAGAGCAACTTCAAAATAGTTTTCTTCTTTTCTAACTTCTTTTTCCATAACTTTAATTTCAAGTGCTTGAACTATTATCCTATTATTTTTGTCTTCTTCTTCAAAACTTTATAATCATCCATAGAAACGCAAAACCTATTAGCACAGGAATGATATGTATGCCCATAACCATGACATTTTGAACATCTTGCACCATCAACCTTCCTAATTTCAAAGAAAATATCTTCCCACATTTTTTCTTTTTTCTTCTCTTCTTTTTCCACTGATTTGTCTCCAAGTTTTGCAATTTTTGAGTTATAACCTATAACATCATAGCAATATCACCAGCCATGATTTCTTCTCACTATTTTGCTAGACTATTATAGTTACAATGATGAATATGCCCATAACTTCAAACAACAAAACAAAAATGTAAATGGCCTTAAGACTATCAAAGGCCAACATATTATCAAAATTCAGGAATATTTAAGCAGAATAAAAAAGAACTCCTTAAAAGCTTTACGGACGAAAAAGAAATCTTCAATCGAAAACTAGTGCATTGTCATCCTTCCATTTTGGCATAGCTTCGAGAAACCGCCCGGTTTAATAGCAAAAGAAATCCAAAAAATATGGAAAATTCTATAGTATTCTATATAGAACATATCCAGATTCAAAAATAGGAATACCCAATTTGAACTCTTGTAGGCTGAGAAATCGGTTGTCAAAGTCGACTAGAAAAATGTTTGAATTCCAACTGTTTGTTTTCTTCTCGAACACTGCGAGTTTTCTTCAATTCTTTCCACTAAGGTACCAGATGATGTAAGTTACAAACACCTTCGAAAGGATTAAATGATGATTCTAAAATTAGGGACAATAGAACACTAACATTGACAAGAGAAATACTCTAAACAAGGATAGATCCAAAACTCAAGAACACACTCAAAGTTTTGGGGTTCTAGGCCAAAGATAAGAATCACTCAATCTCCACTGGGCTTATCACTCAAGACTCACTCAAAGTAATAAGGGTTATCCAATACTTGACAAATTCAAAGTTGAAACTATAAACACAATGGGTTTTTTATCAAAGTCCAAATCTGAATTCTATTGTTTAGGAGCTCCCTATTTATAGGAAATGAGGGCAACAATGACATGAGAAGAATTACAGCAATCTAAGCCCTAACAAAAATCCAAATGAAAAAGGTTAGAACGAGATAAAATTGCTCTTTAAATCAAGCCTTTGAAAAGCCTTTCAATGGGCTATTTTTACAAGCCTGATGTTAGCACCAGTTAGGAGGCTTAACTCACTCCTATGACTCCTTCTATCACTCCTCCTTTAACTCTCCACACAACCAGCCATGCTCGGCTATATTACATGCTCAAATTAAATAACAAAAAGTAAATAAAATACTCTTGCCCATAACAGAACTATGGGCTGCTCATTTGGCCGCCTAAATCACGTCTTTTTTTTGTTTTTCTCAATGTTTCTGTAACTTCATGTTGGACTTCATTCATGAGATGCAACACTAGAATTCGACCTAAAACTTATCTAAATTAAGTGTTTGACCACTTTTTCGTAAGTTCAGAATCTGAACTTCTTGATGGACCTATTAAAGTCATTAAAAAAATGAGCCAAACTAACCGAATTATTGCTGTTAGAAATATAATTGCTCATATAATGCATGGGCTTTTCTTTTGGACCATGGACTTGCATCATTCTCCCTTTCTTGAAAAATGTCTACCCTCAAACTTGATTTTTTAAAGTATGAAAAGGGATCTCTTATATTCATTATTTGACCAGTTTTGAAGACTTTCCTTTTGTTGTTTACCCTATTAAGATTCCTTTTGTTCACCTTTTCAATTTCGTTTCTCATTTTCTTGCAAGAATTATGAAATACTCTCGCTCTCGTATTTTAATATGTTAGATATTGGTATTCACCAAATAACACTTTTAGAGATGATTTATAAGAAGTACCCCTTGCTTATTTTTCTTTCAAAACCAAACCCTACCTATTTGATTCCACTTGATTTTCATATGATGTACAAATTATAAGAGAGGTGCTTTATTCCTTTTCTTTTGTAGCTACTTTTGCAAGCAATAGTAAAGACACGGTAAGTTCAATTTCTACATCACTTGGATAACTTGAAGCAACCTTGTTTGAACTTGTGCTACAATCATCATAAGCATCACTAGAACATTGGCTTGCTCGGTAAAATCTTCGTCATAATAATCAAATTGTGTGACATCATATGAATAGATAAGAGATCGCTTTTGAAAAAAAATTCGTTTCAAAGCAACTCCATGAAAATAATTTTTTCCCCTTGTTCTTTTTTGAAGTCATGAATTATTTCTTTCTTTTGAAGATCAACATCAAAATTGTTTTCTTCATTTCTAACTTCTTTTTCCATGACTTTAATTTTAAGTGCGTAAACTATTACCTCATTTTTTTCGTCTTCTTCTTTAAAACTTTTATAATCATCCTTAGACATGTAAAACTTATTAGGATAGCAATGATATGTATTCCTATAACCATGGCATTTTGAACATCTTGCACCATCAACCTTCTTAGTTTCAAAGAGAATATCTTGCCACACTCTTTATTTTTTCTTATCTTATTTTTCCACTAATTTTTCTCGAACTTTTGCAATTTTTCAGTTATAACATGTAACATCTTAGCAATATCTATCACCAGGAGAGCAATGGAACAGTAACAATAAAGGTGGAAACTCTGGTGGAATCTGAAGTTGTTGATCCAGAAGGAGATGTTCCAACACACCAGGAAGTTGCAAAGCAAAAATGGAAGGGATTTTCAGCTTCGAATCGTATCTCCGAAAAAGGTATGGGTTTGAAATTTGTTGCTCCTTCCATTATCAATGGTAGTCGTGTTGCAAAGCTAGATAAAGATGAGGTAGAAAAAATGGGGGAATGTTGGCATAATGCAGTTGTGGTATATGTGGTTGGTCAGAACCCTACCCTAACAGCTATTAACCAATATGTTGCTGCTAAGTGGAGTCTTATGGAGGAACCAAAGATCTATAAGCATGAGGAAGGGTTCTTCCTTGTTAAACTTAATAACAGGGAGAAGAGAGATAACATATTGTACTCTGTGCCTCATTTATTTTTTGGGAAGCCTATGATCATTAAACATTGGAGTGCCAATTTTAATTTTCATGAAGAAATACTGAAAGTGATACCTATATGGGTGAAGTTCCCTAACCTACCTCTTAACTGCTGGGGGGAGGATTCTCTTAGTAGGATAGGCAGTGTTTTGGGAGTTCCTTTATATGCAGATGAGTGTACAAGTAAGTGCTTGAGAGTTTCTTTTGCTAGAGTATTAATTGAAATAGATGTGACATAAGATTTGCCTAAGGAGATTGAAGTAGAAGATCCTTATGGGGTTGTCTTTAAGCAAAAGATGAGTTTTGACTGGCTTCCTCCCTTCTGTAAGAAATGTCAAAAGGTGGGGCACAATTGTGTAACTCAAGGACAGGTTAAAGGTCCTGAGAAGGTGGTGCAGAGGTGGGTGATAAAGCAAAAAGCTCCACATGTGCAAGCTCCAATGACCAAGGAGGTCACTAGTATCCCAAGTACTCATGAAGAAGTTGAAACTAGTAAACATGATGAAGTTGGGGCTAGTATGGAAGAGGTAAATACAATTATAGGGGATGTTGTTACTCCTACTGCTAGCCCAAGTACAGCCCAAGAAAAAGAACCAGATGAGGGTGCATGGAAGATAGTTACAAGGAAGCATAAAGATAAAGGCAAGAGTGTGATGCAGAGTGGGGTTCAAATGCAGTTTGGCTCAGGGATACCTGGGGGCGCTAGGGGGCCTAATCCCTATTTATCTTAATGATTGTCACTACGTGGAATGTCAGGGGAATGAATGATCCCCTGAAGGTGAAGGAAATTAAACATTTCCTTAGATCTCATAAAATGACTATTTGTGCTTTGCTGGAAACTAGAGTAAGAGTTCAAAACAGTTGCAAAATCAAGAGAAAATTTGGGAAAGAATGGCAATGGATTTGTAATTATGAGCATTCGAATAAAGGGAGAATCTGGTTAGGTTGGCTTGTAGGAGAAGCTAAAGTTATTATTCATTCTGTTTCAGAACAGGTGGTTATAGCTGAAGTGCAAGATGGAGGTGGGGTGTTCAAGTTCCAGATGGTTACAGTGTATGTCCTTCACTCAGTTGCTGATAGGAAGACCCTATGGACTGAAATGACAAGATTTATAGCTGGTTAAAGTCAACCTTGTATTATGATTGGGGATTTTAATGCTGTGCGGAATGATGTGGATAGAATGAATGGAGTTGATGTATCTGAAGCAGAAACTATTGATTTTAACAACTTTTTGCTTGATAATCAACTCTTGGAAGCTCCCACTGGTGGTCACTTTTATTCTTGGAATAATAAGGGGTTGGATTGGATAGAGTCTCTAGTAGAATTGACAGGGTAATAGTTAATATGGAATGAAATAATCACCTCTCTGAGGTGGTGATTCAATACCTGGAGCCTAATATTTCAGACCATTCTTCTCTGTTGTTTGATACTGGAGAGGGTCAAAGCCACAAAGGTAAACCTTTTCGTTTCATGAACTTTCTAGCAGACCAAGAAGGATTCCTTGTAGTTGTTCAAGAGGCTTGGAATTCTACTTCTAGTAATCATAGAATGAAAAGTGTGTGGATAAAGATGAAAGCTGTGAAGGCAGCCTTGAAAATCTTTCATAGTAAAAGTTTTTCTAAGGCTCATGTCAAAGTGGAAGAACTAAGGAAAATGTTGGCTGATTTGCAAGCATTACCTGAACTGGAATATGAAGCTGAAATTCAGCAGGGGGAAAATTGATTCTAGATCAGCTCAGGAAGTGGTCTGGCATTGAAGAGAGTATCTTACAGTAGAAATCCATAATTAATTGGCTTACCTTGGGAGACTCCAACTCCAAGTTCTTCTTCATTGCAGTTTAAGTGAGAACTGTAAGAAATAAAATTGCAGTGATGCATAATGATCAGGGTGAGAGGTTAACTAATGAAGCTGAGATCGAGGGAGAAATTACAAGATTCTATAACAGCCTCCTTGGGTCAAGAGCAGAGCATTTGGAGGGCATTCATCTAAAGGTAGTAAGAGAAGGGGCTAGATTGAAACCTGATGAGTGTTGTTCACTAATTCAGGAGGTAACTACAGAAGACAATGATACATCTCTTGCTTCTATAGAAGATGCAAAGGCCCCAGGATTGGATGGGTTTAATGGGGTGTTTTTCAAGAAAACCTGGCATATAATTAAAAAGGATATCTATGCTGCTGTGTTTGAATTTTTTGATCAAGCATTCCTTCATAAGCTAGTTAATTGTACAACTATCACCTTGATTCCTAAGAAAGATAATGTTCGTATGCCAAAGATTATAGGCCTATTGCCTGCTGTACTATTATCTACAAACTGTCTAAAATATTGACTCATAGGCTACAGAAGGTAATTACCACAGTTGTGAGTTTCTCTCAAACAGGATTCATTCCAGGTAGACAAATTGTGGATAATATCTTATTGGCTACTGAGTTGATTAGAGGGTATAATAGGAGTAACATGTCTCTTAGATGTGTGATCAAGGTGGACATAAAGAAAGCCTATGAATCAGTTGAGTGGGTGTTTCTTGAAAGTATGCTGAAGGAATTAGGGTTTCCAGAAAAGATTTACTCAATGGATAATGGCTTGTGTGCAGTCAGTGTCTTACTCAATCCTGTTGAATGGGATTCCTGCAGAACCTTTCAATGCAATGAAAGGTTTAAGACAAGGGGATCCTCTATCCCCTTTTCTTTTTGCCTTAAGTATGGAATACTTAAGTAGATGTTTGGGTGATATGAGTAAAAATCCTGATTTTAATTTTCATCCAAAGTGTGAAAGGATTGGTCTCACACATCTAATGTTTGCAGATGACTTGCTCATGTTTGCTAGAGCAGATACCAGTTTAGTTGAGAAGATTATAGAAGCTTTTCATAAGTTTTCAAGAGCTTCTGGTCTTGAAGCTAGCAATGAGAAAAGTTGTATCTATTTCTCTGGGATTCATCAGGATGAGGCTAATCAGATAGCTGAAAGGATTCATATGCCTATTGGTATTCTTCCTTTCAAATATCTAGGAGTTCCATTGGCCGCAAAAAAACTTTCATTCTCTCAGTGTAAACCACTGATAGATAGGATCACATCTAGAGCACAAAGTTGGATGATGCATCTGTTGTCATATGCAGGCAGACTGCAGTTGGTGAAAACCATTCTTGGAAGTATGAAAAATGACTGGGGGCAAATCTTTCCCCTTCCAAAGAAGCTGATTAAAGAAGTGGAGAGCATTTGTAGGAAATTTTTTGTGGACTGGGGGCTTAGTTACAAACAAAGCGCCAGTGGCTTGGTCTTTTATCCAACATCCTAAGGTCACAGGGGGTTTAAATGTCATCAACATGATACTTTAGAATAGAGCTGCTCTATTGAAGCAATTATGGGCTTTATCTTTTAAACAAGATAAATTGTGGGTGCGCTGGGTTCATGCTTACTATATCAAAAGAGGCACTATTGAACAGTAACACTTCTTGGCTGTTGAGGAAAATCCTAGACACCAGGGAGCTGTTGAGGGATATAGGTGGCTGGGAGGCAGTGAGTAATATGCAGAAATTCAGTATTAAGCCTACAATCAGATGCAAGAGAATTTTGAGAGAGTAAACTGGAGAAGACTCATTTGCAACAATCAAGCCACGCCTAAAAGTAAGTTCATTTTATGTCTGGCACTTCTGAATAGGCTGGCAACTACGGATACAGTGAGTAAATGGAGCAGAGATTGTAACACACTATGCAAACTGTGTGGAGTCCAAGAGGAAAGTGTTCAGGACCTTTTCTTTGATTGTGATTATAGCAAGTTTGTATGGGTTACAGCTCTTCATTACCTAGGTCTATCTCCTGTGAATTCTGCAGTTAGTGAGCTAATGAGGGCTATTCAGAAAGCTAGGAGCAAGAGAAGTAAAGTCAAGTTGTATGTGATGCTCTATACTGAGTGTTTGTATGATATTTGGCTTCAGAGAAACTCTAAGCATTTTAAGGGCACTAATCTGAGTCCCCCTGCTGTGATTAAGGAAATTATGTTTAATGTAGCTTGTAATTGTAATGAGAATGATAGATATAGTCTACTTTTGATTTAGGCTTTATTTGTCTGGTGTTTGGAGCAGCCTGTTGCTCCTTTAACTTTTGGTTGTACCCCCTATTCTTTTTGGTTATCAATAACTACTTTAAATTGCCAAAAAAAAAAATGCCCGTAACTTCATACAACAGATTAAAAATGTAAACGAACTGGAGACTATCAAAGGCTTACATGTTATGAAAATTCAGGAATGTTTAAGCAAAATCAAAAAATTTAGGGAAATTCTACATGGTAACCTCCTACTTTGCACTTTTCTATTTAGTGGCAGGACAAAAAAAAGATTTATACCAAGTGACCACCAACTTTAGCTAATTACACATGGTGACCTAATTCCACTAAAAATCTGGCTAACCCTTTCATTCATAAGGATATTACTAAGTACTAACATACCCATCAGTTAATTATTTTTTTGTAAACCCATGCTCCTCCACCATTGTTAGTTTTGATTCATTGCTTGCATCTAGATTATAGAATGAGCTGGGGAAGATAGTTGCTAGAAGAGGTTCTCTGAGACCTATATGACTATATGAGAAACATTTCAAAACCTTGCTTTCCGAAAGAACCAAAATGATGCGATTGCAGGATTTAATATGTGAAGTAGTCCCTACTGGAGGATGATGTTTGCATACTATGTAGAGTATAGACTTCTCTTATCCCAATCTTAGGCATCGGCGTCGTTGCAAGTATTAGGTTTATGATGATGGAGATGGCCACGACTTTCGCCAGATTAGTGGCTTGTGGTCCTCTATATCATATTAGTAAATGATCCACTCTGGAGATGGCGGTCCAGTATAGAATGACACCGAACTGGACCTTTCCTATGAGGAGCAGCGGTTTCGAGAAGCTTTGTAGAGGTGGCCGCGGTAGATTGGGCATAGGAGGGTCAGGGAGGTGGGCTGAGGGAGAAGAGTTCGTCCTAAAGTTTTTTTAAGGGGTGACTGTCGTGTTTAGTAATGTTGTGGTTGGGTCGCGGTCTCTGGGCGCTGGGGACTTGGTGGGATGGAGTTGACGAGGAGGATGGGGTGGGAGGGTTACTAAAACATAATTAATTAGGGGGTAGGTTAGTAACTTTTTTTAGTTGGGTGATTAGTCATATTTGAAGTGGATTAAGGTCACTATGTGGAATATGCTAAAGTAGGATGTCACTTGATATAAATCTTTTTTTGTCTTGCCACCAAATAGAAAAGTGCAGAGTAGGAGGCCACCATGTAGAATTTCCCAAAAATTTACTCCTTAAAATCTTTCCGGGCGAAAGAGAAATCTCCAATCGAAAACCAGTGTGCTATCTTCGGTTTGTTTTGGCGCAGCTTCGTGAGGCCTCCCCAGTTTAATAAGAAAAGAAATCCACAAAATCAGGAAAATTTTTAGTAGTATTCTACATAGAACATGTCCATATTCAAAAAAAGGAACATCCGATTTGGACTCTTGTAGGCTGAGAAATCGATCTTCAAAGTCGACGGAAAAACTGTTTGAATCCCAGTAGTTTGTTTTCTTCTCCAAATGTGTTTCCTTTCTTCGAATCTTTTCATCAAAGCTCTAAGACCAGATGATGCAAATTTAAAAACACCTTCAAAAGGGTTGGATGATGATTCTAAACTTAGGGACAATAGAATCTCACTTTGACAAGAGAAACAGTCGAACCAAGGATAGATGCCAAAACTCCAGAACACACTCAAATTTTTGGTGTTATAGGCCAGAGATAAGACTCACTTGATCTCCTCCTGGCTTATCACTCAAGACTCACTCAAAGTAATAAGTGTTAGCTAATACTTGAGACAAACTCAAAGTAAGAACTATAAACACAAGCTTTTTTTTTTATCAAACTCCAAATCTGATTTCTATTGCTTATGAGCTCCTTATTTATAGGAAATGAGGGAAGCAATGATATAAGAAGAATTTAAGAAATCTAAGCCCTAAAAATCGTCCAAATGAAAACGGTTACAAGGAGCTAAATTTGATCCTTCAACAATACCTTTTTAAAGCCTATTCGAGAGGCTATTACAAGGCTGATGTTGACAGCGGTTAGGAGTTTTAACTCACTCCTATGACTCCTCCTATGAATCTCCACACAACCAGCTAGGCTTGGCTTGATTAAATGCTCAAATTAAACAACTAAAAGCAAATAACATACTCTTCCCCATAACACCATATTATGGGATGCTCGTTTGGACGCTTAACTGATGACTTTTCGTTTTATTGTTGCTCCATGTTGCCGTAACTTCATTATTGGACTTCTCATGAGATGTAACACTTGAATTCACCCTAAAACTTATCCAAATTAAGTGTTTGACCACTTTGTTCGTAAGTTCATAATGTGAACTTATGATGAGCCTGTCAAAGTCTTTAAAATGAGCCAAATTGACCGAATTATGGTTATTAGAAATATACTAAGTGTCAACACTGATAATTGTACTTCCTCATAAAATGCATAAGCTTTTTGTTTTGGACCTTAGACTTGCTTGATTCTCCCTTTCTTTAAAAACGTTTACCCTTAAACTTGTTTTTTTAAAGTATGAAAAGGGATCTCTCATATTGAAGATTCGACTAGGTTTGAATACTTTCCTTTCATTGTTTACCCTATTAAGATTCCATTCATTCACCTTTTCAATTTCGTTTCTCATCTTCTCCCAAAAATTTTGAAATACTCCCACTCACTTTTTTTTTTTGTCTCATCTTGGTATTTTACTAATAACTCGTTTAGAGATGAGTTATCACAAGAAGTACCCCTTGCTTGTTTTTCATTCACAACCCCCCCCCCCCCCCCCCATTTGCTTCCACTTGATTTTCATATGATCTACCAATTATAAAAAAGGTGCTTTGCTCCTTTTCTTTTGTAGCTACTTTTGCAAGCAATGGTAAAGAGAAGGTAAGTTCACTTTCTACAACACTTGGATAACTTGAAGCAACCTTGTTTGAACTTGTGCTACAACCATCATCACCATCACTAGAACCTTAGCTTGCTCAGTAAAATCTTCTTCAAAACAATCAAAAGTTGTGACATCATATGAATTGATAAGATATCTTTTGAAAAAAAGTTCCTTTAAAAGCAACTCCATGAAAATAATTTTTTCCCGTTGTTCTTCTTTAATGTCTTTAATTATTTCTTTCTTTTGAAGAGCAACTTCAAAATAATTTTCTTCATTTCTAACTTCTTTTTCCATGACTTTAATTTCAATTACCTTATTTTTTTCATCTTCTTCTTCAAAACTTTTATAATCATCCATAGACACGTAAAACTTATTATGACAGGAATGATATGTATTCCCATAACCATGGCATTTTGAACATCTTGCACCATCAACCTTCCTAGTTCTAAAGAAAATATCTTTATACATTCTTTCCTTTTTCCTCTCCTTTTTGCATTTTGTTTCTCCAACGTCTCCATTTTTGGAGTTATAACCTGTAACATCCTTGCAATATCATCACCGACCATGATTTCTTCTCACTATTTTTTCTAGATTATTGCAGTTACTAATGATGAATATGCCCGTAACTTGAAATAATGAAACAAAAATTTAAATGGTATTGAAACTATCAAAGGCTTACATATTATGGAAATTCATGAAAGTTTAAGCAAAATAACAAAAAAAGAAACTACTTAGAAAATTTCCAGACAAAGGTGAAATCTTCATTTGAAAACCAGTGTGCTGCCTTCGTTCCATTTTGGCGCAGCTTCGAGGAACCTGCCCATTTGAATAGCAAACAAAATCTAAAAAAGCTGGAAAATTCTATGATTATTCTACGCAATAAAATATCTTGATTAAAAAAATTAAACGTCCAAGTTGGATACTTGTAGGCTGAGAATTCGCTCTTCAGAATCGACTGAAAAGTGCGTCTTTTATTTGCTTTCCACCAAAGCTCTGATATCAGTTATGTAAATCTAAAAACACCTTACAAAATATTGGATGATTATACTAAAACTTACAGACAGCAGAAAACTCACTTTGACGAAAGCAACACTCGAAACAAGGATAGATGCCAAAACTCAAGAACACACTCAAAGTTTTGGGGTTCTAGGCCAGAGCAAAAGACTCACTCGATCTCCCCTAGGATTATCACTCAACACTCACTCAAAGTAATAAGAGTTAGCCAATATTTCAGACAAAGTCAAAGTAAAAACTATAAACACAATGGTTTTTTTTGTCAAGCTCCAAATCTGATTTATATTGCATATGAGCTCCCTATTTAAAGAAAATGAGGCCAGCAATGTGCAACGGATCATGAGGCGCCAAGTGTTACCAGAAGTGGTATACGTTTAGTAACAAGATAGTGCCAAATAGTGTTAACCACTATTCGGACAGCGAAAGAAGAATGTGATATGGGAGATTGCTGCGTATGGGAATTTGGGTTGTCACTTGGACGTGGGCCAAGTAATGCTTGTATTACTTGGGTGGGTATAGAGTAGTAGTAGTATGTTATGTTATAATTACTCTAGAAGTTTCTTTTATGTTTTATGTTGTTAAGTAGTTAAGTCGGTTTAGCATAGGAGTTAGTTAAAGTCGGTTGTTAGTACATGACTTGTCCTATATAAGTACATGTATTGTATTGGATATAAGAATGAATTGTATGATATGTTGTTGTTCAATCAAATAAAATCCCTGAGAGTATTGCTAAGAATATTTGAGAGAAAGTTTAGAGACTAGCTTGACTAGTGGATCAAAGTCTTTGCCTTTGTTCCAAACTTGAAGTCGTTGCCTTCAAGATTCTATCCATCTACACCGTCAAACACATTCCATAATCGTTTCTTTTAACCACGAAACCTCCATATCCATCTCGAACATCAAGTGGTATCAAAGCTTTGCCCAAGATCCCAGGGTGACGCGTGTTATTACTGCCTGAATTCATCCCGAATTTGCAGTACCTTTGATGGCCTCGAACTCCCAGCATACTTTGAATCTTTTGAAGGTTTATGATCCTAAAATGGACTACCTCTTGTCTAGTTTATTGTGATAAATTTCACAAAATTTCGAGGAGTTTTGATACAGTTTCCAGATCATTCTGTGAAGGTGTGCGAAAATCGCTAGAATCAAGAAAAGCGATATTAAATCAAAAACTGCCAGCGTCAGGCAACGAATTTGGCTACCAAATTTTAACTCGAATCTTGCAACATATAGGAATACATTTTGTCCAAATTTCACAAGGTTTGGTCGAGTTTTCAAGAAGTTACGAAGTTTCTTGATTTGAGTAAGTACTTAAAGCTTTCTTGAATTTGGGAACTCCTATATCACGAGAGGAGTTGCAGGAGTTAATGGCGAATATGATGACGGATTTCAATGCAAGCTTTACTTCAATGAATGAATCCATACAAAACACCAATAGAAGGGTGGAATCTTTAACTGAAATTGGGAGGAACAAGGTGGTCGAGGGCGTCCAAATAGAGAACACCATTAAGAAATCCTATGGAGAGTGATAGGGACTTCAAACTCATGGAGTTGAAGGAGTTTACTGCTGAAGGAAATGTTGAATATCTTCAAGAATTGATTCGCCAATTCGAAAAGCTTATGGATTATAAGGGGTTGATGAACATAAGGCTTTCAAGGTAGCACACTTGAAGATTACTAGGTATGCTAGTATTTGGTTCGAAAGTTTGAGGAACAAAAGGATTAGGGATGGTGATCCTAGGATTGATACTTGGTCCGAATTGAAAAGACAAATCAAGAAAAGATTCATTCCACGTGAGTATCTTCAAGAACAATTCTTGAAACTCAATCAAATTCGACAAAACACAAAAAGTGTGGCTGAATATACCAAGGAGTTTGAGAAGTTGTGTATCTTGTGTGAGTTGGATGAGAAAGAAGAAATGAAGATTGGATGGTTCATCACGGGATTAAGAACTTCCATAGCTAATAAGGTAGAAACTTCTAACTACATTTTCTTTGATGATGTGCTTAGATTGGCCGAAAGGTTTGAAAAGCAAGAAAGAGGTGAATAAGGGTAAGGAGAAAACTTATGCTAGTAGTTCCTATTCTACTTCCTACAAAAATAAACCTATATATAACCAACCAACACAATCATCAACTATCTTATCCAAATTTGATCCTAAACCGAAGCCAAAGGTTTACATTAGTCTGGAACAAGCTGCTTTGGCTAAGAAACAGTGCTACAAATGTCAAGGTTTTGGTCACATCTCACGTGATTGTCCACAAAAGGTTACTATTTCCATTAAAGATCATAGGACCTTAGTTGCCTTTCTTGCGCAGCAGAAGGAAGATGAGGAACAGTGTCCAAATTAGTGCCATACTGTGTGCCACATGGGGATGAGGTGGAAAGTAAAGAAGGGGAGCCTGACTTTGTGGATGAGGAGAAATGGGATGATCAAGAACTTCAAGAGGCTTCTTTGGACAAGGATACCTTAATAATGAGGAGGTTACTAAAGGTAGAGTCTCAACCCTTGAAGGAAGAAGAAGAGCAAAGGGAGAATTTGTTCTATACGAGAGCATGTAATCTCATCATTGACAGTGGACCTTGTGCAAATGTAGCTTCATCTAAGATGATGAATATCCTCAAAATACCTACAAGAGATCATGCTAAGCCTTATGCTTTGAATGGGCTTAATGATCATGCACCAATTAAGGTAAAGAAACTAGCACTTGTAGCATTTTCTATTGGCAATTACAAACATGAATTGTGGTGCGATTATACCTATGGATGCTTGTTCTATTTTGTTGGGAAGACCATGGCAATGGGCTAGGAATTTGAATCATGCTAGAAAAAGTAACATATACTCAGTTATGGTTGGCATGCGGCGGTATAGATTGAAACAACTTCCCCCTAAGGTGGCGCCAACTAAGGAGGTTTAAGAATGTGGCGTTGGATATGTGTTGTACATAAGAGAGGCTTCAACACCTAAAGATCCTCCACAAGATCCTACCTTAACTATCCTTCTAAAAGAGTATGAAGATGTATTTCCGGATGATCTTCCACCGGGACTTCCACCTATTAGAGGCATTGAACATGCCATTGATTTGGTTCCAGGAGCTACCCTACCAAATAAGGCTGCATATAGGTGCAATCCTGAGGAGTCTAAGGAGCTACAAAGGCAAGTCCAAGAGCTAATTGATCGAGCATATGTGCGAGAAAGTAAAAGTCCTTGTGTTGTCCCCGCTTTGTTACTGCCAAAGAAAGATGGTACTTGGCGTATGTGTGTAGATAATAGAGCTGTAAATAACATCACCATCAAGTATAGGTTCCCTATGCCTAGATTGGATGATATGTTGGATGAATTGCATGGTGCTAAAATCTTCTCCAAGATTGATTTGCGGAGTGGATACCATCAAATGAGTGTTCGAGAAGAGGATGAGTGGAAAGCTGCTTTTAAAACCAAGCAAGGGTTATATGAGTGGATGGTTATGCCTTTTGCGCTATGCAATGCACTAAGTTCTTTCATGAGGTTAATGAACGAGATACGTCCCTTTATTAACTCATTTGTTGTTATTTATTTAGATGACATCTTAATTTATAGTCCTACAAGAGAGTTGCACTTTGGTCATTTGAAACAAGTTTTTGAGGCTTTGCAAAGAAGGGAGAGTTTGCTTGGAATAACAATGCAAAGATTTTGAAGACTTTAAGAATAGCTTATGTAATGCACCGGTTCTTTCATTACCAGATTTCTCTAAGCTATTTGAGGTTGAAACATATGCAAGTGGATTGGGAATAGGAGCCGTGCTTGTTCAAGAAAAACGTCCAATAGCCTTGTTTAGTGAAAAGTTGAATGGGGCTAAGCTTAATTATTCTACTTATGACAAGGAGTTCTATGCTATAATTCGTGCACTTCAGCATTGGTCTTATTATCTTCGACAACAAAAACTTAATGCAAGACATGCTAAATGGGCAGAGTTTTTACAATCATTCACGTTTGCTTCTAAATATAAAGAAGGCAAAGAGAATGTTGTAGCGGATGCGTTGTCAAGAAGAGGGTATTTGTTGGCAATCATGGAAGCTAAATTATTGGGGTTTGAAATTCTCAAGAAACACTATAGTAATGATGATGATTTCAAGGACATAATTGTTACTCCTAAGGGATCCTATGTTGTTCAAGATGGATTCTTATTCAAGGAGAATCGTCTATGTGTGCCCAAGTGTAGTGTGCGTGAGTTGGTGGTAAGAGAAATGCAGGTTGGAGGTATTGCGGGACATTTTGGAGTACATAAGACATATGACTTGTTATGTGAACATTTCTATTGGCCTAAGATGCTTAAGGATGTCCATCATGTGATTGAAAGATGCGCCACATGTCAAAAGGCCAAGAGTACTTTCCATAAAGGTTTGTACACTCCATTACGGTTCCTAGTGTGCCTTGGGATAGTGTAAGTATGGATTTCATTGTTGGCTTACCAAGGACAGTAAAGGGAAAGGATTCAATCATGGTAGTGGTTGATCATTTTAGCAAGATGGCTCATTTTATACCGTGCCATAAAACTGATGATGCGAGTAATGTGGCAGATTTGTACGACAAAGAAGTGGTACGACTTCATGGAATTCCCAAGAGTATAGTGTCGGATAGGGATACTAAGTTCCTTAGCTACTTTTGGAAGACTCTTTGGAAGCTTGTGGGAACTCAAATACTATTTAGTACTTCACATCACCCACAAACGGGTGGACAAATCGAAGTCACAAACCGAACATTGGGTACTTTTCTATGAGGCTTGGTGAGTAAGTCTACAAAAGATTGGGATGTGCATTTGGCCTATGCGGAGTTTGCATACAATAGAGCATCTTCCTCTACAACAGGTTCATCTCCATTTCTTATTGTGTATGGAATTAATCGACATGTTCCTATTGATCTTGTTGAGTTACCATGAGGAGATCTTGTTAACTTTGATGCACAAGCTAGACAATAATCTTTCATGAAGACATGTAGGGAGGTTAAGTTACAAATTGAGAGAATGAATGAACGTTACAAGCAACAAGCTAATAAACACCGAAAATTGCAAGAGTTTCAAGTAGGAGATTTGGTATGGTTGAACCTTCACAAGGAAAGGTTTCCTGGAAGGTGCAAAAACAAATTCATGCCAAGGGCGGATGGTGCATTTAGTGTGTTAGGACGTATTGGTGATAATGCTTACAAGCTAGAACTTCCTGATTCTTATGGAGGTGTAAGTTCTACCTTTAATTTAGGTGATTTATCTCCTTATGTACTTGATGAGAATTGGGGGACAAATTATTTAAAAGAAGGGGAGAATGATACGGATCATGAGGCATCAAGTGTTACTAGAAATGGTAAGGCGCTTAGTAACAAGGCAGTGCCAAACATAGTGCTAACTACTGTTCGGACAGCTAAAGAAGAATGTGATATCGGAGATCGCAGCGTATGGGAATTTGGGTTTTTACTTGGATGTGGGCCAAGTAATTCTTGTATTACTTGGGTGGGTATAGAGTAGTAGAAGTATGTTATGTTATATTACTCTAGAAGTTTCTTTTATGCTTTATATTGTTAAGTAGTTAAGTCGGTTTAGCATAGGAGTTAGTTAAAGTCGGTTGTTAGTACATGACGTGTCCTATATAAGCGCATGCATTGTATTTGAGATAAGAATGAATTATATGATATGTTGTTGTTCAATCAAATAAAATCCTTGAGACTATTGCTAAGAATACTTGAGAGAAAGTTTCGAGAGTAGCTTGACTAGTGGATCAAAGTCGTTGCCTTTGTTCCAAACTTAAAGTCGTTGCCTTCAAGATTCTATCCATCTACACCTTCAAACACATTCCATAATCGTTTCTTTTAACCAAGAAACCTCCATATCCATCTGGAACATCAAGTTCCACATCACAATGATATGAGAATAATTACACCAATCTAAGCCCTAAAAACCGCCCAGATGAAAACAATTACAAGGAGCAAAGTTTGATCCTTAAATCATGCCTTTGTATAGCCTATTCAATGGGTTGTTACAAGGCTGGTGTTAGCAACAATTAGGAGGCTTAAATCACTCCTATGACTCCTCCTATGACTCTCCACATAACCAACTATGATTAGCTTTATTACATGCTCAAATTAATCAACTAATAGCAAATAAAAGACTCTTACCCATAATAGAACTATGGGCTGCACATTTGGACGCCTAACTCACGTATTTTCTTTGTTGTTGTTGCTCCATGTTATTGTAGTTTCATGTGGGGCTTCATTCAGGAGATGCAACACTTGATTTAGGGCTAAAACTTATCCAAATTAAGTGTTTGACCACTTTTTTCGTATGTTTAGAATGAGAACTTATTCATGGACCTATTAAAGTCGCTGAAATGAGCCAAATTGATCGAATTATTAGAAATATACTTCCTCCGTTCCGATTAAATGCAATAATTCCATTTTTTCACTATTCACACTTTTCAGTTTGACTATTATTTGTGATTTATACATAATGAAAAACACAATCAAGTGCGATCTTGTTAGATCCGTCTTGTGACATACTTTCATAAAACGTAATTTTTATAATTTTTACTTATATAAAATTATAGATATTTGTGGTCAAAATAATGCCTCGGCATGCGTAAAAATGGATTTGTTGCATTTAATTCGGAACGAAGGAAGTAATAAGTATTAACATCGATAATTCTAATCCCTCATATAATGCATGGGTTTTCCTTTTGTACATTAGATTTGCATCAAATCTCTTGGCTTTATTAAAAATTTAAACAACAAATCTAATAAAACAAAAGCTCATACCCAATCAGAATTTGGGCTTAACAAGCACACAAGCCATCTTCTACATGCTCTTACACGTCCATTTTGATGCAGCAACAAGTGGTCTTCATTAATACTCCCATGTAAGTTCTACCAGCAGCAAATCCACATTCAAAGTTCTCTAAACATGTTTCTCGGTTCCAACCTAAGAAATTATGCTAAAAAAACTAATTTAATTCTAAGAATCAGGATTAAGAATTATCAAACCACTCAAAATTCCCTAAACATGTTCTAGGTTCCAAACTTAGAAATTATGCTAAAAACTAATTTAATTCTAAGATTAATGATCTAAGAATTATCAACCCATCCAAAGTTCCCTAAACATGTGTCTAGGTTCCAAACATAGAAATTATGTTAATCCTAACTTAAGCCTAAGATTCTTGATCTAAGAATTGTCAAAATTCAAAAACTAGTGGAAACTCACATGGAACGAGTTTCAACTCATGAAGAACAAAATCCAAAAATCGCCAACAAAGTTGCTTGAAAACCGCCGGAAAAGTCACCAAAAAATCCACGAAAACTCTGATCTAACCCGCGCGTTTCCATTCAAAATCCCATGAAAAAATTCGTAGAAAAAAAAAATGCGCACAAAAATAAAGAAAAAAGAAAAAAAAACAAAAGAAAGTAAAGAAGGGGAATAACACACTGGATCCTCGGGAATTAAAGACTTAATTAAAATTCGAACCTTATTTGCTTAAATTAAAGACCTCATTAAAATTACCTATGACTCTAAAAATGATGTCAACTTAAGTAGAAAAAGGACGATTTGCGTCCCCTCTAGTGTGTCGCACAACAAGGGAAACGACGCAAAAACACTATTTGTGTCGCATCCGTTCTAGTATAGGAGGCAAAACAACTACAAACAAGTACTAGGTACGAGCAATATGCGTCGCACCCTCATAATGTGCGGCGCATATGGACCATTTGCGTCGTACATTATCATGGTGCGACGCATATTGGAGCATCCTGGTGGGAAAAAACTTAGGCCTATTTGCGTTTAGGATGCGTTGCATATTGGTGCATCCTGGTGTCGACTTATCTTTCTCCCCTCTGTTCGTATTCTGCCGCCGCGGTGCTCTGCAAGCCACCGCAGTGTTGTTGTTGTTGCCCATGTGTTTCTCTCTCCTCCTGCACGCTATAACCACTGGAGTCGCGCCGCCTTGCTCGCCGGTGAATGAGCACCTCTTCTCTCTCTCCATCGCGCGTTGTTGTTGCGACGATGCTGCTTGTTGTCGCGCTGCGTTCTTCCCCTTGTTCTTGCTTGTTGATGTTGCGGTTGTTGCTGTGGTTAATGTAATGCTGCCGCCATCGGTATTGTCTGCCCTTCCGTCGTCGCCGCCTCGATTTGCTTGTGGTTCACAAAGTACCGAAGGTACTAACCTTCTTTTGTGGTAGTTGTCTTCTTTTGTTTTTTTATTGCTATGGTTGTTGTTTCTTCAAATTATGACTGAAGATTAATGTATAGATTATGAATTGTGGATATTGGATGCGATTTATGATGTTGGATTCATCGTTGCTTGTGAATTGGAATTTGAAAACTGATGTTCAGTGATTAATTGGGTGAATGAGTGCTGGTGGATTGGTTTTTAGGTGTAGAAATCCTAAATCAAAGTAGACATTATGTGGATCAATAGTCATGGTTAGAACATTGTTAATTTGGAAACTAATTATTCCTATTATGAGTTCTTAGTTTAAATTAATGAAATTAGTTAGTACAATATGTTTGGTTCCAAGTTAGACCATCCAATGTATTTGTTTATATCTTCAGAACTGTGTGCCTATATGGATTACATCAATTATTTCTTTTAAACCCTATTTAATTATGTGTTTCATGATCATGAAAGCACTGTAAGAGCTGTATACAATGTATACGAGTTTTTGAAGACTGCTGAAGCTGGTCAGGAAGTTGGTATTGTTACTTGAGTCTAAAAGTTTCTATGCTGAACAAGGTGGTCAGGTAATATGTTATTGACCTGTTGAAAATTAACAGGGCTCTAATTGTCAACCATGCAACGCTTTCTGGTCTGCTTGTGTTGATGTGATTGTTCTAAATTCTGGAACATGCAGCAGTAGCATGAATTTTCTTTTTTTAATGTGATAAATGGTAATTTTGATACTTCATCCGCTCCAAAATTATCGCAACACTTTCCTTTTCTTAGAGTTCTTAGTTTAGATTATGCTGAAACAGTTTCTAAGTTCAATATGGAGGTCTGACGGACAGAAGATGAATAACAACTTTTTTGCTGTTTTTGTCCAAGTTTATCTTATACTTGTGAATTTACAATTGGCTCATACACAACATGCACAACATACAGAATATACATGATCTAAATAGAATGTTGCCTTTACACTATACCTTGAAGATCTTTCATTTATTTTGTAGCGAATCCCTGAAATTGGGTTTAGAATTTGTTGCTATCATATTTAAATAAAGTGTATATCCTTGTGTGTTATAATTTCTAACTCAGGTTGACAGCTTAATACTTGAGTCACTTTCTTCATCTGTAACAGGGGTCGTGACTCTTGTGGTTCGTAGAGCTGATGGAGATGAAGAGGTATGAAAGATCTCTTAATGTGTTTAGCACATAGTATTGAAGACCCTGAACTGTATGTGTAACATGAGGGATATTTGGCAGGTAACGGCTGCAGGGACTAATATAGTTGGTGTGATACTTCTGCAAGAGCTGCCACACTTAAACCATCTTGGTGTCCGAGCTTGACAAAGTGAGTTTTACTGTATTTTTGATCATCTTTTATTTCATAGTAGATGTTTGAGTTTGGTAGTAACAATACAAATATTAATTCACAGGAGAAGGTCACCTTTGTGACCTGCAAAGATGATGATTCAGCTCCATATATTGAGAAACTCGAGAGATAGTACACCCAGCCTGTTCATGTCTTCTCTGGTCATAGAAAAACTGTTTCATATGTTAAATTATTCTTGTCTACTAATGAGCTTGCTTCTGCATCAACTGATAGCACATTGCGCTTGTGGCATCAACTGTAATCTGCTTCGAATCTATGTCAAAAACATGGAATTTGTGAACATGAATTGGAAAAAACTGGCCTAGGTGCTCTATTATTTTTTTATAACTTAGTTGAATTTTTGAAATCTTCTAACATTATATTGATATGCATGTGATTTTGTAGTGAATGATATTGAATGAATGAAAAGGTATTCCAATTATAAAGTTATTTGAATTATCTCAATACAAGTGCCTAGATGTGTAAATTACTTGTAGATTTTGAAAGACACGTATGGAGGAGGTAAAACGGATTGGGAAGCCACGTATAATATTGAAATATTGCTGTTTTTTTTTAAAAAAAAAAAAAATTAGGTTAAAGAGACCACCTTTCCCTTTCAGGTGGTATTTTCGAGAATGATTAAAAAGACCGCTTACATATTACAAATGATCTCTTTGTAAGATAAAAAAGACCACCTATCTGTAATATTCGAACCTTATTTGCTTAAATTAAAGACCTCATTAAAATTACCTATGACTCTAAAAATGATGTCAGCTTAAGTAGAAAAAGGACGATTTGCGTCCCCTCTAGTGTGTCGCACAACAAGGGAAACGACGCAAAAACACTATTTGTGTCGCATCTGTTCTAGTATAGGAGGCAAAACAACTACAAACAAGTACTAGGTACGAGCAATATGCGTCGCACCCTCATAATGTGCGGCGCATATGGACCATTTGCGTCGTACATTATCATGGTGCGACGCATATTGGAGCATCCTGGTGGGAAAAAACTTAGGCCTATTTGCGTTTAGGATGCGTTGCATATTGGTGCATCCTGGTGTTGACTTATCTTTCTCCCCTCTGTTCGTATTCTGCCGCCGCGGTGCTGCTCGCAAGCCACCGCAGTGTTGTTGTTGTTGCCCATGTGTTTCTCTCTCCTCCTGCACGCTATAACCACCGGAGTCGCGCCCCCTTGCTCGCCGGTGAATGAGCACCTCTTCTCTCTCTCCATCGCGCGTTGTTGTTGCGGCGATGCTGCTTGTTATCGCGCTGCGTTCTTCCCCTTGTTCTTGCTTGTTGATGTTGCGGTTGTTGCTGTGGTTAATGTAATGCTGCCGCCATCAGTATTGTCTGCCCTTCCGTCGTCGCCGCCTCGATTTGCTGGTGGTTCACAAAGTACCGAAGGTACTAACCTTCTTTTGTGGTGGTTGTCTTCTTTTGTTTTTTATTGCTATGGTTGTTGTTTCTTCAAATTATGACTGAAGATTAATGTATAGATTATGAATTGTGGATATTGGATGCGATTTATGATGTTGGATTCATCGTTGCTTGTGAATTGGAATTTGAAAACTGATGTTCAGTGATTAATTGGGTCAATGAGTGCTGGTGGATTGGTTTTTATTGGTGGTAGAAATCCTAAATCAAAGTAGACATTATGTGGATCAATAGTCATAGTTAGAACATTGTTAATTTGGAAACTAATTATTCCTATTATGAGTTCTTAGTTTAAATTAATGAAATTAGTTAGTACAATATGTTTGGTTCCAAGTTAGACCATCCAATGTATTTGTTTACTCAGAACTGTGTGCCTATATGGATTACATCACTTATTTCTTTTAAACCCTATTTAATTATGTGTTTCATGATCATGAAAGCACTGTAAGAGCTGTATACAATGTATCCGAGTTTTTGAAGACTGCTGAAGCTGGTCAGGAAGTTGGTATTGTTACTTGAGTATAAAAGTTTCTATGATGAACAAGGTGGTCAGGTAATATGTTATTGACCTGTTGAAAATTAATAGGGCTCTAATTGTCAACCATGCAACGCTTTCTGGTCTGCTTGTGTTGATGTGATTGTTCTAAATTCTGGAACATGCAGCAGTAGCATGAATTTTTTTTTTTAATGTGATAAATGGTAATTTTGATACTTCATCCGCTCCAAAATTATCGCAACGCTTTCCTTTTCTTAGAGTTCTTAGTTTAGATTATGCTGAAACAGTTTCTAAGTTCAATATGGAGGTCTGACGGACAGAAGATGAATAACAACTTTTTTGCTGTTTTTGTCCAAGTTTATCTTATACTTGTGAATTTACAATTGGCTCATACACGACATGCACAACATACAGAATATACATGATCTAAATAGAATGCTGCCTTTGCACTATACCTTGAAGATCTTTCATTTATTTTGTAGCGTATCCCTGAAATTGGGTTTAGAATTTGTTGCTATCATATTTAAATACAGTGTATGTCCTTGTGTGTTATAATTTCTAACTCAGGTTGACAGCTTAATACTTGAGTCACTTTCTTCATCTGTAACAGGGGTCGTGACTCTTGTGGTTCGTAGAGCTGATGGAGATGAAGAGGTATGAAAGATCTCTTAATGTGTTTGCACATAGTATTGAAGACCCTGAACTGTATGTGTAACATGAGGGATATTTGGCAGGTAACGGCTGCAGGGACTAATATAGTTGGTGTGATACTTCTGCAAGAGCTGCCACACTTAAACCATCTTGGTGTCCGAGCTTGACAAAGTGAGTTTTACTGTATTTTTGATCATCTTCTATTTCATAGTAGATGTTTGAGTTTGGTAGTAACAATACAAATATTAATTCACAGGAGAAGGTCACCTTTGTGACCTGCAAAGATGATGATTCAACTCCTTATATTGAGAAACTCGAGAGATGGTACCCAGCCTGTTCATGTCTTCTCTGGTCATAGAAAAACTGTTTCATATGTTAAATTATTCTTGTCTACTAATGAGCTTGCTTCTGCATCAACTGATAGCACATTGCGCTTGTGGCATCAACTGTAATCCGCTTCGAATCTATGTCAAAAACATGGAATTTGTGAACATGAATTGGAAAAAACTGGCCTAGGTGCTCTATTATTTTTTTATAACTTAGTTGAACTTTTGAAATCTTCTAACATTATATTGATATGCATGTGATTTTGTAGTGAATGATATTGAATGAATGAAAAGGTATTCCAATTATAAAGTTATTTGAATTATCTCAATACAAGTGCCTAGATGTGTAAATTACTTGTAGATTTTGAAAGACACGTATGGAGGAGGTAAAACGGATTGGGAAGCCACGTATAATATTGAAATATTGCTGTTTTTTTTTTTTAAAAAAAAAATAAGGTTAAAGAGACCACCTTTCCCTTTCAGGTGGTATTTTCGAGAATGATTAAAAAGACCGCTTACATATTACAAATGATCTCTTTGTAAGATAAAAAAGACCACCTATCTGTAATATGTGGCGCCTTATCCTTCTTCTTTTTTTCGTATTTAAATTAATAAATAACCACTTATTTTAAGGAAATAGTCTCTTCTATCAAATTAAGAAACCACCTGCAATAAGTGGTTATTTATCTTGAGAGACCTATGAGCTGAAGACCACCTCTGATGTGGTCTCTAAATGAGATTTTAGGGGTCTCTTTAGGCTTTTTTGTAGTAGTGAATAGAAGAGAATGAGAAGAAGAAACGAGATGTACTAACTACATGTGATAAGCGTTGAGGATATTTCAAGTCAAGATTGGTGACTAGATGGATCCTGAAAACGAGGAAGGGGCCTAACAATGATAGGCCACCGTATATGCTCTATCATTTCATCACGCGAGAGATCTGGGACAAGTTTGTGGAAAAATGTAGCTTTAAGGAGTTTAAGGTATGTAATATGTATGTTATAAATCATATGAAATTATATAAGCATTGGGTTCTTCAATATTGACTAGTTACTAAATCTTATATTAGGCTAATTAAAAGTGAAAAAGCAAGAATCTCTCAGGCTGCTAGCAAGCATCCTCTTTTTTTGGGTCAAAAAACATATGCGGAGATAATTCCCCTTTGAAAACGCAAAGGGTATATCCCTTCATACTCTACAGCATCATCTGTTGAATCATTAGTGATTTCCATCCTGTCGGATCGAACAATGCCATGGCTTCTCGCGAGGTCGAAAAAAGATAAGGATGGAAATTTGTTCTTCCCTAATAAAGAAACACAAAAGATAAAAGAGTCCATTATTGTAAGCATTCTTAAAAGTTTATAACTGTCTAATTACTCGAATTCTACTAATCATACGATTTTGTTAACTTGGATGCAGGATGATTGGAAAAGGAAAGAAATTGCAGGAGAGTTTGTTCGAGGTTGGATGGATGATGCTTTATCACGTGCTCTGCAGA
The DNA here is from genome assembly GCF_026745355.1 of Beta vulgaris subsp. vulgaris. Classification (NCBI taxonomy): domain Eukaryota; kingdom Viridiplantae; phylum Streptophyta; class Magnoliopsida; order Caryophyllales; family Amaranthaceae; genus Beta; species Beta vulgaris. Next base: position 32,222,610 of record NC_079209.1, read on the forward strand.
GGAAAGACTGACCTAGGTGTGTGTTAACAGCTGGGTGCACTAGTACAAAAAAGGGCAAAGATAACTGTTAAACAAGGCTTTACATAACAATTTTGAGGTGTTATCCAAGTCAATGTAATGTAAAGTAAACTTAACACCTGATGAAAGTGTTATGTTTGCCAGAGAAAACATAACAGTCATTTATAATACACGTTATGCCACCAGATAACACATTTTGTAAATAAGTGTTCTGTTTGCTATTTATATGACAAATTGGAAAAAGGAAAATTTAATACTTATCTTGAATAACTATTATGTTTTCCAATAATATATATAACAAAAATTACCTATAACAAGTATCTATGATATTTTTAAGAAAAATAATCAAATTATCATTTCACGCATATATTCATAGACGCAACACAACAATGTCGTACAGTGCAGTTCCTTTTTTTTTACAGGATAGTACAGTACATGTATCTGTTGTATAATTTATACTCAACCCATAAGATCTTAGAACCAATTAATTGAATATGATATTCCAATAAACTTCCAAAATTCTTTATATCATAAAATAATTCAACTAATATTCATAACTCTAAACTTCTAAAAAAACTACTATATATACATATCAATATTAATCTAAATCATAAAAAAGATCAAATCTAGCCTATAACCACATCCACATGATATCAATATCCAAATCGAATAATATAATGTATGTCCAAAAGTGGATTAAGGTAAAAAAATAAAAAAAAGGCGGAAAATTAGAACTCATTCATCATTTGTGCTTCGTGTTAATCTCCGACGTATGTAATCCACAACTCCCCGAGTTCATTAATTTTCTCCTAAGAATAGGTTGGATCAATGCCTTGATAGTACTACAATAAAGGTAATTACAAAATGAGTATTCATATATAAAAACTTGAAAAGTAATTAAACTTTATAATTAATCATGCATAAATATTAAAAGGAACCAAATGCAGCTATCATGAATTTGTAGTAAATTTGCTGGTAGTATATTGAATTTGTTGGTACATTAGCTAGCAATGCTTTTGTTACTTGCTTTATTGACGAAATCTACTTTAAACAATGCTTCATTTTCAAAACTCTTTTTATCATAGTTGTAGCAAGATCATTTAGATATAAAACAATAATTAAGTGTTTTCAACTAATTTACCCAAACTACTCTTCATCTCTCTACTATAATATAGATACAAATCTACAGTTTGAAAGATTCGTAATCATTTAGAAATTAAAAAAGCCAAATTATAACTAATGTTCAAGAAAACAAAATCATTATAAATTTAAATAACTCCATAACTTTTGTACTCAAATAATAATTCACATAGACTAGACATAACACTTACTACGTCATGTTCAGATACAACTTATAATGAACAGAATTTAGTTGAACATCTTTAACACGGTGTTCTCTAACATACAACCATAACTCTCATAGCCCGCTCTTGTTTAGCTGTGTATCGGATTTGATACAGATGCTACAAAATGCTGCACAGATTTGTTCTTACTTACCCGCTTTCCCTTCAACTCTGTAAGGCTTCTGGAGTGATCACAGAGAAAGCCTGGTTGGGGGCTGCTTACACTCTAATTTATACCTATTTGCCTCTGTTGTGAGTAAAACTATAATCAAGTACTTCCACTTTCTTCCTAGTTCTCATCGAACCTCTTAAATCTAAAAGATGTCGATTAATTACCTATATATTAATGTAAAACATATATCAAATCTGCGATAATCTAAAATAAAGTAGCACAAGAAAGTAAAATTCATCTATTAGCAAAAATAATCCGTTTGATACAAAGAAACATTACAGATTCACAGTGATGTATCAAATCACTAATACGTACACACCTTTTGTTGATCTGTAAGCAATATTTGTTAGACTCATGACACAAATAAAGTGATCTAAGATGGCACGACCGAGATCAAAAGCACACCAGAGTTCTAAATCGCTGGTTTTACTTTTGAACTCCTATAGAAGCCTCATGGAAAAAGCCTCATGAAGCATTGGTAAAGAATCGCATGCAACAAACCACCTAATACAACACATTGTACCCCCAGGAACCCTCAATACCATGAATGATGTAGAGATGGGCTGCAAACTAGGATCTAATAAGAGGAAAGTGGAGAATGATTGTATTCTGGTAATCAATAAGGTGTCAAAGGACATCAAAGATCAATTGGGATTGAGCAGTATCTTGGATGATTAGGGAATTGACAGACTCTATGAAGGTGTTAGGTCTAGAAGCACATTATAAGGCAAGGAACAAGGCTGCACATGCTGCTGCGGAGCTCTGTCCTTTTGAATGAGGAGAGATTGTGGACTGTAGTTTCCCATACGACTTATCAGATGCACTGAGTGCTGTTGTACTTTCGTCATGTTAATGGAAGTTCATTTTCTCAAAATAAAATAAAAATTGAACTCTCAAAAGTGCACCCAAGTCCAAGGGAAAAGTATTGACCACTAACACTCACTGGGCAAGTTTTCCCAATGAGAAGCTTATATTTACTGTAGAGAGGTAATAAGCATATATTTACACTGACAACCTTATTATTCAGAAAGCTTGCCCTCTAACTATTACAACATATAAATTATAAGATACCACTACAAGTCTGCATCAAATACAATTTGTAAACAAGATGGACATCCACAAGAGAAAGATGCTCAAACTCCACAGTTATTTAGTTTTAGATCAGTTAGCTACATAGGAAAAGTTGCATAAAGATAATCAACAAAAACATCTTCAATCATTGATTCCTGCCAATAACTGTGGAACCAAATAAAAGTTGTGGTATCACATATAGGTCATTCTATGGCCTATAGAAGACGATCTAAATTTTCCAACTTCCAAGCACATGCTTAAAATGTGTACCTGATTTGAGCCAAGAAAATTCCAACTGTTAATGTAATTTGAATAAGCGAAACATTTTTGCAATTGAAAACCGAATATCATGAAATTGGATTACATAAAGGAAGAGAAAAATTTACACTTTTCGCACACCATCTTCTTTTGGTGGGATACAAAATTCTGATGATTTGTGCTTTGCTACTGTCTCGTTCATTTTATGCTTATGCTATGGAATTGAATTGGAACCCTAGAGTTGAAGAACTCAACTTTTGCGAAATTAAGATCAATTTTTTTTAAGTGAGATTAAACTTGTATTCGGAACACTACACGACTAAAAAGCTAGAAAATGTGGGAAAAAAGAAACCGATTGTGAAAATTACAACTTGAAAATTAAGAATTACCTGTAATGAAATTACGAATTGTGATGTACTAGTCGGTTTCTCCCAACACGATTCGCTACGTAGATTGAAATTGCAAATTGTGATGAAATTTCGACTTTGTCTGCTGCAATGGAATTGAGGTGGAAGTGGAACGTCACCGGAGATGAGAGCTGGAGGTAGTAAGTGATGATGCTCGTTTTCTCGGTGGAATTTTGTCTGCCTGTAATTCCAGGTAATTCAAGAATAGTTCATTTAAGGAAGAAGAAGGGTTTACAGTTTTACACAACTTAGAACCTGAAACGGGGGGTTTAGAGCCAAAATTTAAGATTATGTACTTAGTGCTCCTAATTTTTAGCCATGATAGTTTTTTTTTCTAATGTAATTATTTTGATAGATGTATTATTATTAATAATAAAGCAAACATAACAGTTTTTATTATTCTCATAAAAAAATTAAAGCATCTATGATTCATGGATAATATTTTCATAGCAAATATAACACATATTCAGATAAGTGTTGCATGATATATTATCAATACAACCTAAGATAACAGTTCTACGGTTAAAACGTTAAATTTATACTTTACATAACGTTTGCTTAAATAAGAGTTAATTTAGGGGTGTTATGTTTACCCTTTTTTATAGTAGTGGCGTAACATTAGGATTACATCTGTTTGGTGAGATCCTGATCGGAGTAGTACTGCTCGCAAGGTAGGGGCCTGGATGATGAGGAGGTGGAGGCATTAGAGGCTAGAGTCAGCCAAAGAGTTAGAGACCGGATGATGGAAGAGATGAACTCGAAGATAGATGCAATAGTTCAAGAAAGGTTGATGGCTTTTGCGGCGCAGTTAGGTTTTCAAGTATCAACTCCTCACACTCCAATCGCTCCTAGTAGCTGTTATTCAGGGGGAAATGATTCATTTGTGAACTTGCAGGTATATATTAATTTTATATATGTTCTAATAATTATATTATGCTTCTAAAACACTTATTTGATGACTTTCTTCTCTCATTGGATGTTAAGAGTCAAGTTCCATGCCGTTTGGCAATAGCGGATGTCTCAGGATCGTTCCTTGTACATTGTAGCTGAGGGTACCATTCATCCACAACAAGAGTCATCGTCACACCCTACGACCGTTGTGAAAGTGAGTGTTGATGATTTTTATGCGGATGACACGGATGCTCCAGTTCCACTCCCTACTCCATTCATCACGAAACTCAATCAAGCTGAGGGTTCAGTCATATAATAGCTGAAAGAGTTGGTATTTTTAGTCTTTGATAATCAGGTAACTTATGTTTAGTATTATGATTTATATAATAAGAAATATAAATGTATATACTTAGAAATTTTTTTATCTTTATTTTATATATAACATGAATTAAAGAGAAGTGGAATTGAATTAGAAACATATACCTAAAAAAGGTGTGACGAAGAAGAAGAAAAAAGAAATAGTTGAAAATAATCCTTACACCGATGAGTCTGCATATAGACACATAGATCCATTCATTGACTTGTCACTGGAGGATATGTCTGGTATTGTCAAGGATATATATGCATCAAATATTTTGCAAAAACCCGCAGATGAGCCTTTTACTATCAAAGTTAGTCGGGGTACCTACTTTGACTATACTACTGCTCAGATGATCATTCTCTCCCGACAAGGTGTTTTCCAATTTCTAACGGGAAAATGGATTAAAGTATCCGTTTTCCTAGTATTTATGATTTGAGATTTCTCAAACTCTAAACTAGTTAAAATCTAACTATAAGTATTTGGAGTGTAGGTAATTGGCAGATGAGAGTGAGGAGAATGGAGATGCAAATATTGGTTTCATGTGTCCTAGTTTGATTTCGGAGACCATGCTACGTAATGAACCAGATGTCGTGACAAACTACATGGCAAAGTTAATGAAAGTGAATCGACAAATGTGATACTGATGTGAAATTGAAGGCTATACTTTAGTTCTTGATTAAAAGATAGGTTCTTTATTGTTTCTTGATCGAATCTTGAACCAAGAAAGTGAATCTTGAATGTTAATTCAAGAAATAGGTTCGAATTTCTTATGTATCACACATACGAAATTCAAGGATATGAAATTATCACTTCCTAACCAAGGATTGATGATGACTGGGGTTGCATTCGCTGCTAAAACTTTGGATTCACTCCTAAAACTTTAATTCCACAAGGAATAGATTAAACTTAAAACAAACATCTATTCTTTATTATGGCCGAAATCTTGGTTATATAATACAAGATTCCTAAACTAATTAAAACAAGTAAGCTTACAAGATACACAAAAATAACTAACAAACTTATCTACTAACAAACTTATCTATCTTTGTCTTAAAGGATAAAGATAAAAACCTAACTAGTCTATCTATAACCACACGCCTACTTTAGGATAAATAATTAGACCCCTAATTAGACTCAATGAGAAAGGAATTAGACTCATAAGTATAATAGGATTCCTTCATCACTAAAACACACTAATTAAAGTAATTAAAAAGCAATTAAACAACATAGTATCCTAACCAAACTGGGATACTACATAGATGTCCTAACAGAACTAGGACTCTTCACTAAATGATCTTAGCGACGCATCAGATATATCATATGTTCGTATATTGAAAAGTATATTAGTTAAACTAATTTTTACTTTGTTTTATCTTTATATGGAACTTGTAGTTATATATATGAGCATCACATTTTGTTGCATGCTTTAGGGAACATTGGGTTTTTCTCGTCCTTCTCTATCTAAAAAAATCGTATATATATTTGATTCGCTTCGGACAGACGATAGATCCTTAGCTATCAAGACACCGATGCATACTTAAGTTAATAATTCTTATATATACATGTTACTAAGTTTACATGTATTTTATGGTATAAGTAATTCTTTCATTGTTACAATTTTTTTGTACTTAGTGCATACACAAAATTCACGCGGCTTAAAGGTTCCAAAAAAGGAACAAAATTGTCTTGGTTACCTATGTGGGTAAAGCTCTTATGATTTGTATTTGATACATATTTTATAATTCTATTTAGTATTTTTTCCGATTCTAATATATGTATTCAATTTGGTGTAGTGTGCTCAACAAACGGGAGTCAAATGATTTGAATGAGGTATATATATGTCGTAAATTCGTTACTTTACTTATATAATTTTAAAGTTAATTAACTAATTTAACATATTTATAGGATTTTCCTTCACGTGTTGAGCCATACTCCATAGATGATATGAGGGAACGCAAAGACCTTTTTGCGCAACACTTTGTATGGCTCATTCAAGAAGAAAGGGTTAAGTAACTTGTTAGTGTTTGTAGTAGTTGTACATTATTGGTTGAATTGGTGGATTATTGCAACATTGGTTGCTTGTTTGAGATGGTTTGAGATGTATTGAAATAGGTTTTGTTTATATATATAACTTTTTCCGAACGATTTATTGGGTTATCCAAATTACAAAGGAGACTCTGCCGAATTTTTTCGCTCACAATTGTTAATTTAAATGTTTGTTTAGTTTTGAATCATGAGGTTTAGTAATATGGAAACAAACCAACAAAAAAAAGCTGGAAAAAACGGGAAAAAAAAGAAAGCCAAATCTGCGTCGCACATGGCACTGGGTGCGACGTAGATATAAGGCAATGTGCGTCGTACATAGCCCAGGGTGCGACGCAGATGAGTGGTTTGCGTTGCACACTGGGCTATGTGCGATGCACATTCCCCTTCTATCCAGGTTGAAGCTCTGTAGGGCTAGGAAGGGTAATGTGTGTCGCACATAGCCCAGGGTGTGACACAAATCACTCATTTGCATCGCACCCTGGGCTATGTGCGACGCACATTGCCCTTAAAGCTTTGTGGGCGCTGGGAGAGAATTTGCGTCGCACGTTGATCTGGGTGCAATGCAAATTCCCCTTCTTTGTTGGGCAGGGGTGAGTCATTTCTGTCGCACCGTATATAATATGCGACGCAAATAGCTAAACGATCTGCGTCGTTTCCGCATACGACGCGGATCATTTATAGGTCATGTGCGTTGAGACCTGTGCTGTCGGACCCAAGTCCGACGAAAATAGGGGACCCAGGTTCGACACAAATCAACCTTTATCTACTAGCGACACCATAAACCACCTCAAATGGAGAATGAGATGTAGTAGAAGAATGAGATCAATTGTATGCAAACTCGGCATGTGCGATTTTCAAGTCCCAATCCTTTTGTGTCTTGCTTACCAAGCCATGCAATAAAGCTCCACGGGTCCTATTAGTTACTTTAGTTTGAGGATGATGACTCATGCTAATGAGTAACTTAGTTTCCACCATCTTCCACAAGCTCCTCCAAAAATGACTAGTATCACGATAGCTAACAATACTTCTAGGAATACCATGCAAACGAATGTTTTCCCTAAAGTATAAATCCGCAACATGTAAAGCATCATCAGTTTTGTGCATAGGAACAAACTATGCCATTTTAGAGAAATGGTCTACCACCACCATAATATCATCTTTCCCCCTTTGAGTTCGAGGCAATTCAATCCACAATAAAATCCATACTCACATTATCCCATGGAGAATCAAGTACGAGCAATGGAGTCTGCCTTTATGAAAAGTACTTTTAGACCTTAAACGGAAATCATTCTTGTACTACAAACATGCCATTAGGGTTATTGAAAGAATCACCAAAGTCAGCATCATCAACATACAACTCCTTTGAGTTCTCAAACCCCAAAACCCTTGCATAACCATGGTTAAAAGATAAGAATGTTTAGAAAGAGCATCTGCAACTACATTACTCTTACCTTCTTTATATTTTGAAGAGAAAGTGAATGCTTGTAGGAATTTAACCCACTTGGTGTGCCTATGGTTGAGTTTTTCCTGTCCATGGATGTGATTGTGTGCTTCATGGTCCGAATAAAGAATGAATGGCTTGGGCCTCAAGTAATATGACCAATCATCCAAAGCCCTCACAATTTCATAGAATTTTCGATCATAGTTTGAGTAGTTGAGTTTTGATGCCACTCAACTTCTCACTAAAGTATGAAATGCGCCTCCTTTCTTGAAGAAAAATAGCGTCAACACCAAGTCCACTAGCATCACACTCAACTTTGAACAATTTGTTGAAATCCAACAAAGTAAGAATATGAGTGTTGCATAACATTTCTTTCACCTCTTCAAATACCCTTTGAGCGTGAGAGTTCCATGAAAACTCCCCTTTCTTCATCAATTCAGTGATAGGTGCCATGATTGTTGAGAAAATCCGAATGAACCTCCTATAAAAAGAAGCTAGACCATGGAAGCTTCAACATTCATGAGCACTTGTAGGCGTCAACCATGATGAAATAGCCTTGACCTTCTTCGGATCTACATGAACAGCATCCCTAGATACAATATAGCCAAGAAAAGCCATACTAGGAACAAGAAAGTCACATTTTTCCATCTTTCCATACAATTTTTGTTCTCTCAATGTTTTAAAAAAATATCTTAAATGAGAGAAATGGGGTTTAATACTAGTACTATAAACAATAATATCATATAAGTATACAACAATAATTTTTTTAAGAAAAGGACGTAGTACCTCATTCATAAGTCTCATAAAAGAACTAGGAGCATTTCAAAGACCAAAGGTGATATGAATTTCGAGGTTGTTTTCGAACTCTTGTGTTTTATGATTTTGTGGATGAAAGTAAGTAGCAAGGATATGAACAATCCAACTATCTCGGTATGAATTGAACTAGGTTTGTAGAATAAAGTTATCTCGGCTAAATTAAACAGTGTTATTTTGCTATCTCGATAAAAACAATAATAATTCACAAGGAATAACTTTTATCAAAACTCAACACTAACCTTTATTTTGGGTTAGGTGCTTATATTTATAGGAGAAGAAGCAAGAAGACCTTGCTCTCCAAGCTATTACATCACACAGCCAACCAACAAGTACCTTTGATGATTCTTGTACCAAGACCTCGGACCTGTAATGTTATTGAAGGCTTAAATCAATGTTCTTGATTAGTTTTATGCAGGTTTTATGGCTGATTGTAGTAGTAACTAAAATGTTAATTCCACAAGGAATAGGTTAAGTTAAAAAAACATTCACTAGTTTATTAATCATGAAAACCGAAATATAAGTACATAGAGGAGTCCTAACTCTTGATGTGATTCTTTATGGAAGAATTCACTTAGTTAGGGCTCTTGATGTAGTTTAGTGGCTTTATTTATGAAAGAATGGATTTTTATGTGTTTATTTAATGTAACCTTGAGTATACTGGCGTATTTCGTCTCAATAACTCAATTAGTAACAAGATATGAAGAACTTAGGCGTATTTCGACTCAAAGTTCAACTGGGGTTTTTGTGGATTCACTCCTGCAACTTTGTGGATTCTCTCCTGAAACATTAATATACAAGAATTAACTCAAAATCTAACTCTAGTATTATTGATGGCCGAAAAACCCATATATATAGTACAAGTTTTCCTAAACCTATTAGAACTAGTAAAGCTTAAAGATAACAACTAATAAACTTATCTATCTTTATCTTAAGGATCAAGATAAATAATATCCTATACTTATCACACGCCTATTCTTAATATAATTAGTAAAATAAAACTCCTAATTAGACTTTGATAAGGAATTAGACTCCTAAGTATAATAGGATTCCTTTATGACTTAAATACTTAATTAAAATAAAACCCTAAATTACATAGAATTCTAACATAACTAGAACTCTACATAAATACTATTCTATTTCACATCAAACTCCCCCTCTAGAAAAAAACTTGTCCTCAAGTTTTGTTGTAGCCAAGCAATCATCCATGTGCGAAAACCATGATCCATTAAAATTAGAGCACGACAGGCAAACAACAGTAGAAGATACGATACTGTTTGATATGTGTAACCAAGACTAACCGAAGGATAACCAAAATCAGTACAAGTAGCGCCATATGTTGGTACCCAACACGTCTTTGGAGTCTTGGGCGTACATGGGGCAGCAATAGGCGGACATGGGCCAGCAACGATCAGAACTTTGGGCGTGGGACAAACCAAAGAAGCCATCGGTAAGTCACTTTGAACGTCCAAGGATGGAGCATGGGAAGTGGAGCAAGTCAAAGTTTCCTGCTGGATGGGCGGTGGATCTGACGAAGGAACAATAGTAACCTTACCATCCGAATTTACCTTTTCGTCGGCAATCAATTGCTTGAAGAACAAGATATATTCTTCCTTAGTCACGTATTCCTCATTGGGACATTGATGTTCTTCATGATCAAGTCCTTAGCACTTCAAACAATGCATCCTTGTAGCACGTCCCAAGGTGGAGACTTTCATATCCAGAGCAGCCAGTTGAGCACTGATAAGTTGCAGGCTAACGTTGTTAGCTTTAAGGGCGTCGAGCACAACGTGGTGATCGTAAGACATGGTGTGCGGTAATAGAACATAGCACGGCAAAGGGGATGTTTGGCGCACGAAATAGGCAGCAGCACGGCTGGAAGTTTAACGCTTTACAGAACTTAATACTTGTTAGAACAGTATGAAATTTTGACACAACAAACTTTAAGATGTTACGCGTCCAACGAGCCAAAAATCATCAAATTCCGATTAAGCACGCACTCGCACACGCTGTCGCAAGATAGTCGAGTGAAACTGGGCGATAGAAATTTGACGCAGATGTATGTGATTGCTACGACTTCGTCACTGGTCCAAATATGCTCAACTTTTAACACAATATAGATCTCTTTGTTAGCTTTGCAACGAACCAAGAAAATCTAAATTCCAACTTGTATTGGTTGCACACAAACAGATTTATCGAACTGCTAGCAGAACTGGATCAACGTCGGGGTGGTATCCCAGCAGCCACACCACTTGATGTGATTCTTTATGGAAGAATTCACTTAGTTAGGACTCTTGATGTAGTTTAGTGGCTTTATTTATGAAAGAATGGATTTTTATGTGTTTATTTATTGTAACCTTGAGTATACTGGCGTATTTCGTCGCAACCACTCAATTAGTAACCAAGATATGAAGAACTTAGGCGTATTTCGACTCAAAGTTCAACTGGGGTTTTTGTGGATTCACTCCTGAAACTTTGTGGATTCTCTCTTGAAACTTTAATTCACAAGAATTAACTCAAAATCTAACTCTAGTATTATTGATGGCCGAAAAACCCATATATATAGTACAAGTTTTCCTAAACCTATTAGAACTAGTAAAGCTTAAAGATAACAACTAATAAACTTATCTATCTTTATCTTAAGGATCAAGATAAATAATATCCTATACTTATCACACGCCTATTCCTAATATAATTAGTAAAATAAACTCCTAATTAGGCTTTGATAAGGAATTAGACTCCTAAGTATAATAGGATTCCTTTATCACTTAAATACTTAATTAAAATAAAACCCTAATTTACGTAGAATTCTAACAGAACTAGAACTCTACATAAATACTATTCTATTTCACATCAAAAATGCGCTAGGAAAGCTTAAAGATAAGAACAACTAATAATATCACATGCCTAACTATATCTAAAACACACGCCTAGGCTATTGAACAATCCTATTAGTGTTATAAATCTTAAAACAAGGAAATGAAACTAAAATAAAAGAGAGTTCTAAAGAAAATAAAATACATAGTCTCCTAACAGAACAAGAAAACTAAATATAGTGTCCTAAAAGGAATAGGACTAGTGAGAATGATGCTTCTCACGCACATCATACTCCCCTTGTTAAAAAAAACATAACCTTAAGTTTGGTCTTCAAAACACGGCACTAAGTCACGCGGAGGAAATGTTGCACATCTGCCATCTCCCTTAAACATCTCATAGCCGACCTTCTCAACAATATCAAAGGGGCCTTCATCAACAAGGTCACCATATCTGTGACTCACATGAAGTCTTTGTGCAAAAAGTGACAACCAAACCTTATCACCCACAACTAGCCTAGTCCCCTTGCGTATATTCAGCATTTGTTGGCGTGGCTCCTTCTTTGTAGGTGATGTCTCCAACACCTCACTATGGCATGAGGTTAAGCACACATGAGCCCAAGTTGCTTCTCATTACCCTTAACTTGAGCAGAAGAATGGTGCCTTGGTGGTAAAGGTTCTAGCACACGCATCGAGTCCCTACTAGTATCAAGTATTCATTTGTTCTCCCATTTTGATGTACATGTCTTCACATTGCCATGGCCTCCCATGTGACAATGAACAAGCAGTCGTAGGAAGTGTGTCACACCACATGTCGTCATGATAATCTCCCACCTTGAAATTAACCAAAGTTTGTTTCCTCACCTACACGCCACCATCATCATTCAACCAGTTGAGCTTGTAAGTTTTAAGTTGCTTCCTCTAGGCAATTGCAGTTTATCGACCATTGTTAAGGAGCAAGCATTTGTGCATGAGCCACTATGAATAATAAAGGAGCAAGCTTGATCCTTAACTAAGCAATTCGAGTGAAAAAGGTTGTGCCTTTGAGCATCCTCTTACTCATCTTGAATTTCCGCCAGCAAAGATCTCCTCAACACCAATACCTCACTCGCCTTCTTTGGACTACACTTGGCTTGGTTACTCCAAAACTCCTCACTAGCCATGTCAACCACGATAGTAGCTACTTCCATGTCGTGCGTTTTCTTGTCATCATCATCCTTGCTATATACCAAAAAGTGATAGTATTCCTCCCTTGACACCAGAACACGGTTTGCATAATTTTGTGCCACATGCCCCAAGCCCTGGCACTCAAACATATGGTTTTTCACAATATCCTGATGCAAGATCGAATAATCTTTATATGCTTTTTAGGATTGCTGCATGGTTTTTGTAACAGCCTGCACTTTTGAGCTTCTAGCTAAACACGCTTAAGATTCACTAATTACAATCAACGCTTAATAAACCTCGAATTAATAGATACTCGCAGCGGAAACATAACCTATTTACACGATCCTGGACCTGTGGGTCAGGGCCCACAACAAATCATCTTCAAAACCAATAACAGATTACATAATACCTTACTCGATTCCCAAAGCAATATAATACTTAAACATCAAATGCGAACTTAATATTCAACAACTTATATTCTAAATATAACTTCGAATCGCTACTTTAATTTCCATCTCTTAACTGAAATCTCTTTCTCTTGATTCATTCCGAAACCCGAACATACACCTGCAAATTACAGAAGAAAATACAAGAGAAAAACAAAAACTAAAATGAGCGAAAAACTCAGTAACTTTACTTTAGCCTGTTAAAACGATTTTGGTTCGAATATGTATTTCATATAAGAAACTAACTTGGTAATTGTTCGGAAAATATTTCATCTTTTAAATATATCGCTGACATAGCTTAATCGCGTAACAGAAATTGCTGGCAAGTACAGGCTCATAACATAACATAACACAATATTTGACCTTTTCTGGTCTTGACTCATATCTGAATCATTTCTCTCCACCAGTACCTTGCCCACTATTCATTTTAGCTCATAAGCTAAGCCAGTTAAAACCATTTTGAAATCATTTCCTCATTATCATACCCAAACCATATTGTAAGAAACAAAGTATTTCCGAACAATTCCAGTAACTGCTCAAAATAAAGGATACTTTTATAACAATCCAATAGCAGTTGACAACACATAGAGATGCATCTATAACCATGACCATGACTATAAATGATATATAATATCAAAAATATAATATAACACATACAGTCATATAAATACATTTTTGCTGAACATAAATGTTACCTCGAACAATAATCACTTCAAGATAAACCAAAAGCAATTATATGCAACCTCCAAGAATCATAACATTGACCTCCATCCTAGCTTGAATCATATACTTCTCCAAAGCATTCTCCAAAATTCACCTCACATTAATAAAAACAATTAACATCCTCACTGCAACTTAGATAAAGAAATTAACTTTCTCACAACTTCTTAACTCTTCATGAACTATCCACAAGCCCCTTATATGCAAACCATATTACTAATTTAACTCACATCATCAATCTTACACTTTAACTCTAATTAACCTCAAGACCGATTCATAGAGAATATTAAGAATAAAATAGTTTATTAAAAATCTATTTTTGTAAACTAACTCTAAAGAAAATCAATACATATTATAACCTTCAATCCATTAGGTAGAAAGTAAGGATTCAATCAATAATTATAATAAACTCTTACGTACCATAGCTAATTTTGCTAATAATAAAAAGCTTGAGAACTGAATTTATTTGTGAAATCAGAAAATAAAATTCATTTACATCCAAGATTCGAATCTTAGAATCAAAGAAGAGGAGGAACATAGATTAAGTTATACCTTCACAAAAGAAATGAAGACAATGATGGTTGCAGGCACCAACAACAACCACACATCAATCACACACACGGAAGAGCACTACAGCAAGAACATATAGCAGCAGCAACGCATCAAGAAGTTCAGCAGCAACACGAAAGTTGCAAAGGCTATAGCTCATAGCTCCAAACTCTAAATGAAGAAATTTTTAGCCTAAATTCAATAACTCCAAAAGATCTACAACTTTGATGAAGCAACAAAGAACAAAACTAGACTGCATGTGTAATACTCCGTATTTTGGAGTTATTTCGTAATAATTAAGAAAATATAAAGAAGTTAATAAAAAGTTATTTTAGTATTATTTACAAAATAATAAAAATAGAATAATGATAATATGAGTTGGTTTAGTAAATTTCGGAGTTTATAAAAGGTTAAACCGAATTTACTTCACCTAGGGTTGCCACTTTTAATTAGGGGAGTATAAAAGGGAAAAGAAGAAGGGAAAAATCAGAAAGAAAAAATAAACCCTAACTTTCATTCTCTCTCCCCTTCTCAGCCGTCATCTTCTCTCCCTCTCCCTCAGCCGACTTTCATTCTCTCCCCCTCATATTTTCTCTCTCCCCTCTCTTGTTGTTCTCTCTCTCTCGATGTTTTGTCTCTCCTTTGTCCTTCTCTATCGTCATGTGCGAGGGTTGTGTGTGTGGTGGTCAGGCGCGTTGTGCGTCCTCGTTGTGCAAAGAGAGTTCGAGGGCTGTGCGAGCGATGAGAGTGTCGTGTGCGAAGGAGTTGGTGCGAGCGAGGTCGATTTTGTGCTTGGGTGTTCGAGCGATTGTGCGACAAGGCTCAGAGGCTTTGTGCGAGCAAGTGTGTGAGTGTGTGCGTTCGAGGGTTTAAACGTGCAAAGGGTGGTGCGACGTGCTGTGCGAAGTCGCGAGGGAAGTTCGTCGAGTTGAGTGTGGTCTTGTGCGGGGGTTCGAAGGCGAACGAACAAGTGTGTGTTGTTCGAAGGTTGGTGACGAGGGTTTGTGCGAGTGAATTCTGACGGGGGCTTGTGCGACGAGCGTCTAGTCGACGTTGTTGGGTGTGTTGTGCGAACAAATTCGAGCGTTTGCGACGAGGCTGTGCGAACGTGGTGCAAAGGCGAGCAGGGTTCGTGTGTGGTGCGCAGCTAGTCGGTGCCGGAATTTTGTTGCCGGAGTTTGATGCCGGCAAGTTCAGTGGTATAAACCTAATATGTACATATTATATTAGTTTAATTATATTTTTCTGTTTTCATAATTACGTTAATTTGTAATTAGTTAATTAGTAATTTAAGTTGATTAGTAATTAATTAGACTGTATAATTAGTTTAATTTATTATTCTGATTTTAAGTTGAGAATCTGGTTTAGGTTTGTAATTAAGTAAGATGGGAAGTAGAAAAATTATATTAATGTTATTGGTTGGAGTTACCATTTTATTATGCGTGACCTGATTTTTGGGACATACGACTTTTGGACGTAAGACTTGACTTTTGGACATAAGACCTAACTTTTGGACATAAGACTGGATTGGATCTAAGATTTGTGGACATAAGACGTGGTTGGACTTATGACTTAATTGGTTTGGTAAAGGTAGTGGACTAATGACACTAACTAAGTTTAGGTTGCTCACTAACTTTGACTCCTAAAAGACGCTAAACTCACTAGAATAGAAAAGTAACGGAAGTTCATGAACAAGGAGTTTAGCTATCATTTAATTTGAATTATTAGATCGTTATATTCTTAGTTACGTAGTACTCCCTCCGTCTTTTATTAGTTTACCCCTTTCTTTGAGGCAAATTTGCCGAGATACTAATTTGAACCTTAATATCTCTAATTTTCGATAAGCAAAAATTACAAAAAGTTGATATTTGGATAATACACATTGAGACGAATCCAACAAGATCTCACATGACTATATTTTTCCTTAAATACAAATTACAAAAGATAGTCAAAGTCATGTATGTGAATAGTGTCAAAAGTCAAAAGGGTAAACTAATAAAAGACGGAGGGAGTAGTTGTTAGTGTTATCAAGGACGTAGCACTAAAGTTTTTATTTAACAGTTTAGGTCCCAATTTCATAAGCGGAACGTTCGATTAAGACAGCGAAAATTCTCCGTTACAAGGTACGTACGCATACCTGTTTAATTCCAAGTATTAGTATCATGATTAGGTTGCAATTCATTTTATTGGAACCTATAAGCATGATATGGAACGTTTGATTGAGATTGTTTGGTTAGACATTTGTAATTTGAAATTGATATGTTGCATTGGAATGCGTAATTCTATCGTAGTATAAATATGAGCATTATTAATCAGATCCATAGTGTAACAAGAGTGTTACAAGAGATACGATTTGAGCATTGTAACTAAGAGAACATGTAAATGACTCTATGTGGTTATGAAATGAATGGTCAGTATCAAAGTGAATTATGGCAATAACTTGTAGTTGGACTCCCTACAAGTGATGAACAATGGGGGGGAGTGTGGGACTTGTCCTACACTCCTACGTAGGTCTACTGTGACGACAGTAGTGTCCTTATATTTTTGATAACTCAAGTAGGCGGAAGGTTCCGTTCAATCTTGGGGGTATGCATACTAAGGTGATGGGTGTGAGACGGAACAAAACCGTATTTGCATTTCATGTAATAGACCAAGTTGTCTATTAAGGATTCAATAGCCCGTATGATTCTAGTAAGATGACGGTGCCCGTTCGATGCTAATTAAATAAAGACTAAAGGATGTAACATAATATAGTATCATGCTTAAGATTGTTCATGTGTGCATCATTTATGCTTATATGTATTCAATGGTTCATTACGTACTTATTATAGCTGATTGTGTGTTATTATATGTTTGTTGACCTGTGATGAACCATTGACGCTACAATGGGGAGCAGACTAGGTGTGCTGGTGCTGCTGCATGATATCAAGCATACGGGGGCTAGTCTTTAGTTTTTGAAGTTAAGCGTTTTGAATCAAGTGCTATAGGATTTTCTAGAACTTACTTAAATGGGTTGAGGGTTGAATTAAAGGGGTTGTCGATGATTCTCGAGTTGTATTTACATTTTTAATTCCTCTACATTTTAGTTTTTGAGACAATGATTTAAGTTACTGTTTTTCTATTTATGCCTTGCGTTCACCGCCGCGGTAACACTCCCAAAGTCGATGCGACGTAGATCATATAGATCCAGGCGATAAGCGACTTTGCCTACTCTCGCCAGAAGCTCCTATTTTCAAAGACGTTTTAAAATGATTTCCAAAATGGGTAGTATGGGATAGGATCATTTAGATCACGTTATGTGCATTAAGTCATACGAATAACTTCAGTTCCAAATTCATTTCGTGCATTGAACTCGTATGTGTTGGTTGTTTGTTTAATTGAAATTGTGAAAGATTCTTGAAATCTTCAAACTTGACTAGATTAAGAGGATGTACAAGGATAGGTTAAAGTGATGTTGGACTAAAAATTTATTTTAGTATAAAATTATTTCATTGATCGAAACGATCTTAATCCTACATGTGAATTTCAAAGTTAAAATGAGCATTTTAGCTCCTAAACATGTACTTATATATGATATATGTTTTTAAACCCTATTATATACAAAAGCTTAGACTATTTTATTTTCTTATTTTCGCAGATGGTTCACGACATAGGTTGTAAAGATTATTTGATGAAACAACCAGTAGGGGATGATTGGGATGTTTGGGCTTTCACGATGAAGGTTGTCATGGATTATAGAATCATGCAAGGGGAGCAGTGGTTAAGGTCTAAGTGTTCTAGGATACACTTTATGCTTCGGTATGTCCCAGACATAGAGCCTTAAAGATTCGTTCATCGTAGGTATGGAGATATGTTGACCGAAGAGGGGAATTTCAACAGAGAGGAGCATACCTACGGGCACCAAAACCTTCCTACTGAAAAATATTTCCTAGCTGACCTCAAATACTGCGAGAATGAGTGGAGGATTCGTGAAACGAGAGGTCAAAACCCTTCTACTTCATCAGTGGGGGAAAGTTCGGGAAATAGGGTCGTAGATGGGAGTTCAGAGAACCCAAGGGTTAAACCTGAACCACAAACGCCACCTAGAGGTGCAAAGAGGCCAAGATACCAAGCGTTTGAGGACGAGCTAGTACCTGAGAGCTACCAAAACCTTAGAACTATCACCTACATCTCTGATGACGAGAGGAACAATAGGACCTTTATTGTAGTGGTTGACGGGGATCAGGCGGCACCAGTGTTAGATGGGGAAAATGAGGATGAGGAACCACCCCCACTAGAATATATACCTGTTGAGGAAGAAGAACCTGTTGAGGACGAAGATCCTGTTGAGGAAGAGGAACTTCTTGAGGAAGAAGAACCTGTGGAGGAAGAAAATCCTGTTGAGGAAGAGGATCCCATTGAGGAAGAGGGTCCCATCGAGGAAGAAGAACCCATGGAAGACCAAGGACCCCTACTGGAGGATATACCCATTGAGGACGACGAGCCTAATGCGGATGAGATTGACATGGACGAAGTGATAGAGGATCCTGAATCGGAGGATGAAGCTCGCAGCCATGGTCCCTAGCTCCTTTGGTCATATATTTAGGATTAGGATTTTTTGTTTTATTTTGTGGTATTTATTCATTTGTTTATTTCAGTGTTAATAAGGCTTGCATGTCGAATAGTGAGTAGCATTACTTAGTTATTTATATACATATGGTATTACTTTACAAACATTACATTTCCATTTTCAATAATAGTACATGGTGTTATTCTTTATTATTGATTCTGGCATCTTATTTAAGATGATTGTAGTGCAAGTCAGTACAGACTTAGTAATTGTTCGCAATAACTGGTTATTTGTGCAATGTATAATCGTTAGATGAGTAAAAGATTATGTGTACGTCACTGAAACAACTATTATGTTAATTTCAGTGCAGAATGGTTCGAACGGGAGGCACCTTTGAAACCGCTCTCAATATCGAGCAATCGATACGTGACTTGGTACAAATCACTGCCAACCTAGCCCAAGGTCACAACCGTGATGGGTATCTATCTGAGAAGGTTACCCATCGAAAACCACCTGTACTGAACGAGGAATTCGACAAACTTTTCTTCACCCTATCATGCCCTGATGAGAAAACCGTTCCCTTAGCTAGCTACTACCTACATGGAGATGCTCATTTCTCGTGGACCCAAGCTAAGGAGAACCTCCTGAGTCAACCTGGTTTTGGGTGGGAAACCTTCAAAAAGGCCTTGAGAGAAAAATATTATCCTCCCTATCTTAAGAAGCAGAAAGCTCATGAATTTATGATGCTAGAGCAGGGGACCCTGTCTGTGGAGGAGTATTACCAGAAGTTCATTGAACTGATGCGATTTGCCCCAAAAATTTCCCCTACTAAGGAGGCTAAAGCCTCACGTTTCGAGCTAGGACTTACCCTTGACCTGTAAGGAAGACTGGGGGGGAGATACATTCACCTCTTTAGATCACGTGTTTGGCAATGCTGCTCATCTTTATGCCATCGGGAAGAGAGAGGAATGGGGTAAGCTTGGTGAGAAGCCGAAAGATAATCCAAACCCCGAGGGCCAGAAGTTTGAGACACTAGTAGAATAAATGCTATTTGCTGCGGTGATATTGCTGCAGTTTTACCTATACGCAACAATATAACACGCAAAAAGAAAAGAAAAAATAGAAATTGACAATATTGTTGCGGTTCCCGCCCAAAACCGCAGCAATAGATAGTAACGGGACAAATTTTCAAATTTAATTGACTACTTTGACCAGCTATATTGTTGCGGTTTTATAAAAAAACCGCAGCAATACATTAAAATATTAATATTTTAATGTATTGCTGCGGTTTCTGTAAATAAACCGCAACAATATAGAGGCCCAATATTATAAGGCGGTCTAATACAGCACCCTCTCACTAAACCCTAAATATACCGCATCTCTCTCTCCTCTCCTCTCATCTCCTCTCAATCACACGCCCTTCCTCCCTCTTCCTCTCACGTCGTTTCATCTCCTATCTCTCTCTCTCTCTTCACTTTCTCCTTCCTCTTTCACTAACACCGACGCTCTCATCTCCTTCCCCAACTCCCTAACTCAGTTCCTTCTCACCTGAACCCTAATAACTCGCCGGTGACAACCAACGTTCGTCCGCCAGAAATTCAACCACGACCAACGTTTGTCCGCCAAATTCAACCGTGGTTCGTCGCTCGCAAATCAATATTCGTTGTTCGCAAACCATTCTTCATCGCCCGCTGAACTTCGTCGTTCGCCGAGTCTTCGTCGTCGCTAGCAGAACTTCGTCGTTCGAAGACCTTCGACAGCCGATGGTCGTTCATCTTCGTCGGCCGTTCGATCTATTTTGTTCTTTTTTTGTTTTCGTTTCCCTTTTTTCGTTTTTAAGTGATGTAAGTAGATTTTTGGTTTTAGGATTTTTGTTTTGATTTTTTTCGTTTTCAGATGTGTGGGTAGATTTTTTGTTTTAGTTTTTTTCTTGATTTTTTTTTTTTTAGATCAGAAACTTATTTCTTGTTAATGTATTTTTTGTTTTTATTATATTTTTTTTGTAATAAATCAGTTTGTTGTTTCTTTAATATATTTTTGATTTTTTTATAATATGCCCTACCTATATTGTAATAATATATTTCAATTTGTATTATTTATATTTTTGAATTTTGTATAATGTTTTTTGTCATTAGTTTTAATCAATAGTGTTTTCTTTTTTTTTCGCCTTTTTGTCTTTTAAATTTGATGACAAAATGGAACAAAAATAATAATTTTACCTGTACTACTACGTATTGCTGCGGTTTTTCCAAGAAATCGCAGCAATATGTCTTGTGAATTTGATAAAAAAAAAAAAATATTGCTGAGGTTTGGCCTAAAAACCGCAGCAATATTTCTAGATATTGCTGCGGTTTAAAACCGCAGCAATATAAGTAGTACCTATTGCTCCCCCCTTAATTGCTGCGCCCAAAACCGCAGCAATATGCCACTTTTTGACCGCAGCAAATAGCATTTATTCTACTAGTGAGAAGAAGCATAATGGGAACCAAAACCATCAAAACCCTCAAAGGAATTTCGGTAAGGGACCCAATAACAACAACTCCAATCCCAATAACAATAACCGCAATAACAACACCAATAACCGCAGACCTGGGCGTGTGTATAGGTGTAGAAAGTGCCCTAGCAACCATCCTGGTAAGGACTGTGAAGGTAACACGGTCGAATGTCGAGAATGCGGGAAAATGGGAAATAGAGCATACGAGTGCTACTCGAAAAACAAACTGAAACCCCAATGGCCAAATGAAGGGGAATTGAGGAGACAAACCCCGAAATGGAAACAAAGAGGGGAATGGAAATGGGGGAAGTGCTTACAATGGGAATTCTAACTACTCCAAGCCTGCAACCAACACCAACAGTCAGATCTCTAATGGGAACAATGCAACCAATTCCCAAGATAAGGGCAAAGGGAAGTTGTACATGATGACGACTAAAGAAGAAGAGGCTCGTAGAGATGTTATCACGGGTACATTTTCATCAACTCCACTCCTGTTAAAGTATTATTTGATTCTGGAGCATCATTGTCATTTATTGCCCATGCAACTGTTAGAACTTTAGCATTGGTCGAGTCTGAGTCAATTTTTATGCCTATACTTATTCCATCTGGGGAGACTGTTAATTGCTCTAAATGATTTCTAAAAGTGCCATTGCAAATAGGGGAGGGTTTCTTTCCATCTGATCTGATAGAGTTTAACTTATCGAACCTAGACGTTATTTTGGGGATAGATTTGCTTGGAAGTACATGGCTAAGATAGATTGCATGCGCAGAAAGTGGAACTGAGGGACCCTTCGGGAAAAAGAGTGTCATATAGGAGAATACCTCGAGAACCGAGATTAAGGTGATCAATGCTTACAACTTAAGAACTACTAGACAAGGGATGGCCCCTATTTATGTGTTCGGTGAGAAGAGTTGAGGATGATCCGTTGAGGCCTGAAATGTGCCCATAGTCCGAGAGTTCCAGGATTTTTTCCTGAAGAATACCTGGTATGCCTCCAAGGAGAGATGTAGAGTTCACCGTTGACCTAGTACCTGGGACTGGACCAATTTCGAAACCCCATATCGAATGGCTCCAGCAAAATGAATGAGTTGAAGAACCAGTTGGAGGAACTACTCGACAAAGGGTATATTAGACCTAGCATGTCACCATGGGAGCACCGTCTTTAGTTGTGAAAAAGAAGGATGGTAGTTTGAGGTTGTGTATAGACTATCGAGAGTTGAACAATGTCACTGTGAAAAACAAGTACCCATTACCTAGGATTGATGACTTGTTTGACCAACTTCAGGGTGCGGGGATGTTCTCCAAAATAGACTTAAGGTCTGGTTACCATCAGTTGAGGATTGTTGATCATGATATACCTAAGACTGCCTTCGGACCAGATATGTCACTATGAGTTTACGGTCATGCCTTTTGGGTTAACTAATGCACCTGCAGTTTTCATGGACCTTATGAATAGGATTTTCCGACCCTACCTCGATAAATTTGTCGTTGTGTTCATAAACGATATACTGATATATTATAGGAACAAGGAGGAACATGAGGGTCATTTGAGAGTCAATTTACAGGCACTCGAGGACAACCAACTATATGCGAAGTTTTCGAAGTGTGAATTTTGGTTGGAAAGGTGTCATTTTTGGGTCACTTTGTCTCCAAGGAGGGTGTGTGTAGATCCTGCAAAGATCAAAGCGTGAGTGAATGGCCTACCCCAAAGAATGTCACAGATATACGAAGTTTCTTGGGTTTAGCCGGTTACTATAGGAGATTTGTGAAAGACTTCTCCAAAATAGCAAAGCCCATGACCAACTTGATGAAGAAGGATTGTAGGTTTAACTGGAATGAGGACAGTGAGAAAGCCTTTCAAATACTCAAAGAGAGGTTAACATCAGCCCCTGTCCTAACCTTGCCTAATGGGAATAAGGGATATGATGTGTATAGTGATGCGTCCAAAAATGGGTTGGGTTGTGTTCTGATGCAAAATGGGAAGGTCATAGCTTATGCGTCCCGTCAATTGAAGCCATACGAAGTCAATTACCCAACACACGACCTAGAATTGGCTGCCATATAGTATATGCCCTCAAAATCTGAAGACACTACCTTTATGGGGTGACCTGTCGAATCTTCACTGATCACAAAAGCCTCAAATACATCTTCACCCAGAAAGACCTTAATATGAGACAGCGCAGATGGTTAGAGCTCATCAAGGACTATGACTTAGACATCCAGTACCATGAGGGTAAAGCCAACGTCGTTGCTGATGCGTTAAGTCGCAAGTCTAGCCATAGCCTGAATACATTAGTCGTTGCCGACAAACTTTGTGAGGACTTTCTAGACTTCAGATAGAAGTTGTGCATGAAGGGGAGGTAGAAAGATTGTTGAGTGCCCTAACCATCGAGCCCAACTTTCTAGACGAGATAAGATAGAGTCAACCTGGGGATGTGAAGCTTGAGCGAGTCAAAGCAAAGCTTAAGGAGGGCAAAGCAGAGGGGTTTGCGATCCATGAGGATGGAAGCATACGATATAAGGGTAGGTGGTGTGTACCACAAAAGGTGAAGAGCTGAAACAAAAGATAATGAGTGAGGGTCATAACACGACTTATTCCGTCCACCCAGGGGGAGATAAGTTGTATAAGGACCTCAAGAAATGTTCTGGTGGCCTGGATGAAGAGAGCAAGATGAGTTTGTTTCCAAATGTTAACGTGCCAGAAAGTCAAAAGTGAACACAAGAGACCTCAAGGAAAGATTCAACCTTAGACATTCCGACATGGAAATGGGATCGATATCCATGGACTTCGTTGTCGCCTTACCTAGGAGTCGGGGAGGCAATAATACCATATGGGTGATAGTGGAAGACTAACCAAGACAAAAGGTTCATACCTATGAAGATACGTGGAGTATGGAAGCCTTAGCCAAGGCTTATGTGAAAAATGTCATTCGATTGCATGGAGTACCCACGAGTATAGTATCAGATAGAGATTCGCGATTCCTTTCGAATTTCTGGAAAAAGGTCCAGGAAGCATTTGGTAGTGAGCTATTAATGAGTATAGCCTTTCACCCAGCTACCGACGGTCAAACCGAAAGAACTATTCAGACCTTAGAGGAGATGTTGCGAGCGTGTGCCTTAGAATACCAAGGATCATGGGAAGACCATTTGGACCTCATAGAATTCTCATACAACAACAGCTACCATGCTAGTATTAAGATGGCACCATTTGAAGCACTGTATGGGAAAAGTGTCGTAGCCCTTTGTGTTGGAACGACATTAGTGAGACTGTGGTGTTAGGACCTGAGATGATTCAGGAGACAGTGGATCAAGTGCGAGTCATTCAAGAAAAGATTAAGGCTCAAAGACAGGCAAAAATCCTATGCGGATCAGAAGCGAAGGGATGAGAATTACGAAGTCGGGGAAAAAGTATTGCTTAAGGTGTCCCTAATAAAAGGAGTGATGCGATTCGGGAAAAAGGGGAAGCTAAGCCCTAAATTCATAGGACCATATGAGATATTGGCGAGAGTAGGCAAAGTCGCTTATCGCCTAGATTTGCCCAACGACTTAGAAAGGGTCCATAACGTGTTTCACGTATCCCAACTCCGGAGATACGTACCTGATGAGTCACATGTCCTTGAATCGGAAAACATCGAGATAGACGAAACCTTGTCCTATGAGGAGAAACTTGTCCAGATAGTAAACCGCAAGGTGCGTAGTACGAGGAATAAGGACATCAAAATTGTCAAAGTGTTGTGGAGAAATCAAAATACGAGGAAGCCACATGGGAAGCCGAAGATGCATGCGTCTGAAGTACCCTGAGCTTTTTCAAGAGGTACGTGAGTTACGGGGACGTAACTTTTCTTTTAAGGGGGGAAGAATGCGATAGAATTTCGCGCTTTCACCCTAAAGTACGTTAATTATGTTAGTTATGTGTAATTACTGCTTAGATTATCTATTGTGCGAACGTTAGAAAACGCTTGTGAAATTTTGGGACTTAGAAGTGCAAAAGATCGTCGTTAAGACTGGCTACCTCAAAGTTTCGGGACGAAACTTCCTTTAAGGGGGGAAGCCTGTAATACTCCGTATTTTGGAGTTATTTCGTAATAATTAAGAAAATATAAAGAAGTTAATAAAAAGGTATTTTAGTATTATTTACAAAATAATATAAATAGAATAATGATAATATGAGTTGGTTTAGTAAATTTCGGAGTTTATAAAAGGTTAAACCGAATTTACTTGACCTAGGGTTGCCACTTTTAATTAGGGGAGTATAAAAGGGAAAAGAAGAAGGGAAAAATCAGGAAAAAAAAAAATAAACCCTAACTTTCATTCTCTCTCCCCCTTCTCAGCCGTCATCTTCTATCCCTCTCCCTCAGCCGACTTTCATTCTCTCTCCCTCAGATTTTCTCTCTCGCCTCTCTTGCTGTTCTCTCTCTCGTTGTTTTGTTTCTCCTTTGTCCTTCTCTCTCGTCGTGTGCGAGGGTTGTGTGTGTGGTGAACAGGCGTGCTGTGCGTCGTCATTGTGCGACGAGAGTTCGAGGTTGTGCGAGCAACGAGAGTGTCGTGTGCGAAGGAGTTGGTGCGAGCGAGGGTGATTTTGTGCATGGGTGTTCGAGCGATTGTGCGACAAGGCTCGGAGGCTTTGTGCGAGCAAGTCTCTGAGTGTGTGCGTTCGAGGGTACGAACGTGCGAAGGGTGGTGCGACGTGCTGTGCAAAGTCGCGAGGGAAGTTCGTCGAGTTGAGTGTGGTCTTGTACGGGGGTTCGTAGGCGAACGAACAAGTGTTTGGTGTTCGAAGGTTGGTGACGAGGGTTTGTGCGAGTGAATTCTGACGAGGGCTTGTGCGACGAGCGTCTAGTCGATGTTGTTGGGTGTGTTATGCGAACAAATTCGAGCGTTCCGGACGAGGCTGTGCGAACGTGGTGCGAACGTGGTGCGAAGGCGAGCAGGGTTCGTGTGTGGTGCGCAGCTAGTCAGTGCCGGAATTTTGTTGCCGGAGTTTGACGCCGGCAAGTTCACTGGTATAAACCTAATATGTACATATTATATTAGTTTAATTATATTTTTCTGTTTTCATAATTACGTTAAGTTGTAATTAGTTAATTAGTAATTTAAGTTGATTAGTAATTAATTAGATTGTATAATTAGTTTAATTTATTATTCTGATTTTAAGTTGAGAATCTGGTTTAGGTTTGTAATTAAGTAAGATGGGAAGTAGAAAAATTATATTACTCATATTGGTTGGAGTTACCATTTTATTATGCGTGACCTGATTTTTGGGACATACGACTTTTGGACGTAAGACTTGACTTTTGGACATAAGACCTAACTTTTGGACATAAGACTTTTGGACATAAGACTGGATTGGACCTAAGATTTGTGG
The DNA here is from genome assembly GCF_026745355.1 of Beta vulgaris subsp. vulgaris. Taxonomy (NCBI): domain Eukaryota; kingdom Viridiplantae; phylum Streptophyta; class Magnoliopsida; order Caryophyllales; family Amaranthaceae; genus Beta; species Beta vulgaris. The sequence goes on from NC_079209.1 coordinate 32,249,535, forward strand.
ACATAAGACGTGGTTGGACTTATGACTTAATTGGTTTGGTAAAGGTAGTGGACTAATGACACTAACTAAGTTTAGGTTGCTCACTAACTTTGACTCCTAAAAGACGCTAAACTCACTAGAATAGAAAAGTAACGGTAGTTCATGAACATGGAGTTTAGCTATCGTTTAATTCGAATTATTAGATCGTTATAGTCTTAGTTAGTTACGTAGTAGTTGTTAGTGTTATCAAGGACGTAACACTAAAGTTTTTATTTAGCAGTTTAGGTCCCAATTTCATAAGCGGAACGTTCGATTAAGACAGCGGAAATTCTCCGTTACAAGGTACGTACGCATACCAGTTTAATTCCAAGTATTAGTATCATGATTAGGTTGCAATTCATTTTATTGGAACCTAGAAGCATGATGGGGAACGTTTGATTGAGATTGTTTGGTTAAACATTTGTAATTTGAAATCGATATGTTGCATTGGAATGTGTAATTCTATCGTAGTATAAATATGAGCATTATTAATCTGATCCATAGTGTAACAAGAGTGTTACAAGAGATACGATTTGAGCATTGTAACTAAGAGAACATGTAAATGACTCTATGTGGTTATGAAATGAATGGTCAGTATTAAAGCGAATTATGGCAATAACTTGTAGCTGGACTCCCTACAAGTGATGAACAATGGGGGAAGTGTGGGACTTGTCCTACACTCCTACGCAGGCCTACTGTGACGACAGTAGTGTCCTTATAATTTTGATAACTCAAGTAGGCGGAAGGTTCTGTTTGATCTTGGGGGTATGCATACTAAGGTGATGGGTGTGAGACGGAACAAAACCGTATTTGCATTTCATCTAATAAACCAAGTTGTCTATTAAGGATTCAGTAGCCCGTATGATTCTAGTAAGATGACGGTGTCCGTTCGATGCCAATCAAATAAAGACTAAAGGATGTAACATAATGTAGTATCATGCTTAAGATTTTTCATGTGTGCATCATTTATGCTTATATGTATTCAATGGTTCATTACGTACTCAACATAGCTGATTGTGTGTTATTATGTGTTTGTTGACCTGTGATGAACCATTAACGCTACAATGGGGAGCAGAATAGGTGTGCTGGTGCTGCTGCATGATATCAAGCATACGGGGGCTAGTCTTTAGTTTTTGAAGTTAAGCATTTTGAATTAAGTACTATAGGATTTTCTAGAACTTACTTAAATGGTTTAAGGTTTGAATAAAAGGGGTCGTCGATGATTCCCGAGTTGTATTTAAATTTTTAATTCCGTTGCATTTTAGTTTTTGAGACAATGATTTGAGTTACCATTTTTCTATTTATGTCCTGCGTTCCACCGCGGCGGTAACACTCCCGAAGTCTATGCGACGTAGTTGTAGACGTGTATGGAATTTGGGGGTGTTACATCATGCCGTAGATAAATGAGGCAGAAGATTGTCAAAAACAGAGGAAGAGATGAGGATTTTTGGAGTTTTTCTAGTTATTCTCTAATTGAGCTAAGACTACAGTTTGGTAAAAGCTTATGGAGGAGAATTGTTTGATGTATTAAGGAAATTGAGTTGGTCTTTGCCTTAGCAAGACACGATTGAAAGGGGAGAAGAAATGAGAGTTCAAAAGTCTTATAAAATTTGACACCTTAGCTACATAGAGATATGTATTTAAACTTTTTTTTTTTCCTTTTTTTTAAAATAAGAATACTAATCATAAAATCATACAAACAAATACCATGTCAAATAGTGTTTTTCTTTTTTTGTAAGACACTAAATCTTATTAACAAACCTCATCAACTAGACGCAATTATTATAATTAAGCTAAAATACATTATTAGCATCTAATTAAACCTGCTTAAAAATAAGGGCTATTACAGTTTTACTTTACTCTTAACGTGAAGGTTTTACGTGGAACCAAAAATATGTTTTTAATTGTTGTTGTTAGTTAAATTAGTTAATTTAAGTTAGGGGGCCGAGAATAATGGAAGGATGATGATCATTGTAGGCATGTGATGTTTGTAAGATCTATGGAAAATTTTGCATAGCTTTCCAAAATAAAATGTTTTCTTATTTTATGCTAGATTCTAGGCTTAAGTTTAGGGAAAACTTTCCTGAAATACTTGTTGGTTGGCCGTGTGATGTGATTCTACGGATGGTTCGAACTCTTTATGTGTTTTTTTATGAATTTAAGGACGAACAACAATAACAATAAAAGGGATAGACTCTATACGTTCCCTCAAGAACTAGAGGATCCATACCTAATCGCAATTAGGAGATTCACATAAACCACGATCTATGTGTTCTTGGTACGACGACCAAAATCAATGCAAACACGCACTTGACAATCTTTTACTCACAAGCAAACAACCAAATCTTATTTTATTAATGAAACTCGTGTACTTATATATACACGCCTAACACACCCTAAATGTTATCACCCGAATAAGATAAGCACAACTAAAAGATAAACCTAATTTAAATCACACGCCTAAGATAAAAATCTATCCATACTTAGGATAAGAATTACCATATCTTATCTTATGTGGAATCCTAACCTGACTCAGTGACAAAGGAATTAGACTCCTAAATATAATAGGATTCCTTTTATCATCACACAACTGAAATTAAACGCCTAATAAGCAATTAAATTACATACTCTCCTAACAGAACTAGGACATTACGTACGAATCCTAACAGGACTAGGACTCTGGCACAGTGGTTTGCACTGTCTGGCTAACAACGACCTATGCTTTCGAACTTGATGCTCCTCATACGCATCATATGCTCCCTCTTGAAAAAAACTTGTCTCAAGTTTTGATGTCCATGGAATCATCCACGCACGATAACCATGATCCATAAGACGAAGTACATGAATGAGAACAAGCCATGGAACCCGTGTAGTTCGTGGATGGGCATGACCACGTGCAACATCCTTACAGCAAAAATCAGTAGAATATGCAACAAAAGGTTGCACCCAACACTGCTTTGTGTCTTTAAATGCAAATAGAACATCCAAGATAGGAACTTTGATAGTTGCACACGCCAAATATTCCATGTTGATACAATTCAAAGAAAGATTTTCGCTCTTTTCTTCTGATTTAACAACAAGAAGTTGTTGTTTTTCTTCTTGACGGTGCTCGAGTAGTTGTTTAGTCAATGCCTGAAGCTTCTCTAAACTCCTTCCAATACGTGCTATTCTTTCTTCAAGTGTTGGTGGACATCTAAGATCGTCTAATTCCTGTATAGCTCTATCCCATCTTTCACCAGACTCAAAGAGCTTAATCGTGCATTCCCATGAATCCATAGATTTCAAACGGACATCAAACTGCCAGTAATTATCATCGAAAGTACCGACGTCAAAACCTGATCCAAACTGCTCAAAAAAATTTGAAATTTTTTCAGCATACATCCCTATATGTCTGGAACACTCGACCAAAATGTAATCAAAAAATAACAAACCAATGCATTGCAGTTTTTGTTTTATTAACAGCATGCAATTCGCCAGAAAAATGAAATTTTTGTCAAATGTCTGCGTTCGCTGTGACTTTGTTACTGCCTGGAATGGGATGAAATTTTGACACGATGTAGCCTTATATGTTAGCTTTCCACATAACCAAAACTCGCACAATTTGGCCAAAGGACGCGCCTTAACGCGCCGTCGCAATGCACGCTGCTCTGATACCACTTAATGTGATTCTACGGATGGTTCGAATTCTTTTTGTGTTTTTTTATGATTTTATGGACGAACAACAATAACAATAAAACGGATAGACTCTATACGTTCCCTCAAGAACTAGAGGATCTCTACCTAACTGCAATTAGGAGATTCACATAAACCACGATCTATGTGTTCTTGGTACAACGACCAAAATCAATGCAGACACGCACTTGACAATCTTTTACTCAAAAGCAAACAACCAAATCACATTTTATTAATGAAACTCGTGTACTTATATATACACGCCTAACACACCCTAAATGTTATCACCCTAATAAGATAAGCACAACTAAAAGATAAACCTAATTTAAATCACACGCCTAAGATAAAATCTATCCATACTTAGGATAAGAAATTACCATATCTTATCTTATGTGGACTCCTAACTTGACTCAATGAAAAAGGAATTAGACTCCTAAATATAATAGGATTCCTTTTATCATCACACAACTGAAATTAAACACCTAATAAGTAATTAAATTACATAGTCTCCTAACAGAACTAGGAACATCGTACGAATCCTAACAGACTAGGACTCTGGCACAATGGTTTGCACTGTCTGGCAACAACGACCTATGCTTTTCGAACTTGATGCTCTCATACGCATCATATGCTCCCTCTTGAAAAAAAACTTGTCTCAAGTTTTGATGTCCATGGAATCATCCACGCACGATAACCATGATCCATAAGACAAAGTACATGAATGAGAACAAGCCATGGAACCCGTGTAGTTCGTGGATGGCATGACCACGTGCAACATCCTTAAGCAAAAATCAGTAGAATATGCAACAAAAGTTGCACCCAACACTGCTTTGTGTCTTTAAAGCAATAGAACATCCAGATGGAACTTTGATGTTGCACACGCCAAATATTCCATGTTGATACAATTCAAGAAAGATTTCGCTCTTTTCTTCTATTTAACAACAAGAAGTTGTTGTTTTTCTTCTTGACGGTGCTCGAGTAGTTGTTTAGTCAATGCTTGAAGCTTCTCTAAACTCCTTCCAATACGTGCTATTCTTTCTTCAAGTTTGGTGGACATTAAGATCGTTAATTCCTGATAGTCTATCCCATCTTTCACCAGACTCAAAGAGCTTAATCGTGCATTCCATGAAATCCATAGATTTCAAACGGACATCAAACTGCCAGTAATTATCATCGAAAGTCCGACGTCAAAACCTGATCCAAACTACTCAAAAAATTTGAAATTTTTTCAGCATATCCTATATGTCTGGAACACTCGACCAAAATGTAATCAAAAAATACAAACCAATGATTGCAGTTTTTGTTTTATTAACAGCATGCAATTCGCCGAAAAATGAAATTTTGTCAAATGTCTGCGTTCGCTGTGACTTTGTTACTGCTGGAATGGGATGAAATTTTGACACGATGTAGCCTTATATGTTAGCTTCCACATAACCAAAACTCGCACAATTTGGCCAAAGACGCGCCCTTAGCGCCGTCGCAATGCACGCTGCTCTGATACCACTTCATGTGATTCTAGTGGTTCGAATTCTTTTGTGTTTTTAGAATTTATGACGACAACAATAACAATAAAAGGATAGCTCTATAGTTCCCTCAAGAACTAGAGGATCTCTACCTAACCTAATTAGGAGATTCACATAAACCACGATCTATGTGTTCTTGTACAACGACAAAATCAATGCAACACGCACTTGAAATCTTTTACTCAAAGCAAACAACCAAATCAACTTTATTAATGAAACTCGTGTACTTATATATACACGCCTAACACACCCTAAATGTTATCACCCTAATAAATAAGCACAACTAAAAGATAAACTAATTAAAACACACGCCTAAGATAAAATCTATCCAACTTAGGATAAGAATTACCATATCTTATCTTATTGGACTCCTAACTTAACTCAATGAAAAGGAATTAGACTCCTAAATATAATAGATTCCTTTTATCATCACACAACTGAAATTAAACACCTAATAAGTATTAAATTACATAGTTTCCTAACAGAACTAGGACTTACGTACGAATCCTAACAGACTAGGACTCTGGCACAATGGTTTGCACTGTCTGGCAACAGTACCTAGTTTCGAACTTGATGCTCTCATACGCATCATATCTCCCTCTTGAAAAAAAACTTGTCTCAAGTTTTGATGTCCATGGAATCATCCACGCACGATAACCATGATCCATAAGACGAAGTACATGAATAGAACAAGCCATGGAACCCGTGTAGTTCGTGGAGGGCATGACCACGTGCAACATCCTTAGCAAAAATCAGTAGAATATGCAACAAAAGTTTGCACCCAACACTGCTTTGTGTCTTTAAATGCAAATAGAACATCCAAGATAGGAACTTTGATAGTTGCACACGCCAAATATTCCATGTTGATACAATTCAAAGAAAGATTTTCGCTCTTTTCTTCTGATTTAACAACAAGAAGTTGTTGTTTTTCTTCTTGACGGTGCTCGAGTAGTTGTTTAGTCAATGCCTGAAGCTTCTCTAAACTCCTTCCAATACGTGCTATTCTTTCTTCAAGTATTGGTGGACATCTAAGATCGTCTAATTCCTGTATAGCTCTATCCCATCTTTCACCAGACTCAAAGAGCTTAATCGTGCATTCCCATGAATCCATAGATTTCAAACGGACATCAAACTGCCAGTAATTATCATCGAAAGTACCGACGTCAAAACCTGATCCAAACTGCTCAAAAAAATTTGAAATTTTTTCAGCATAGTTCCCTATATGTCTGGAACACTCGACCAAAATGTAATCAAAAAATAACAACCAATGCATTGCAGTTTTTGTTTTATTAACAGCATGCAATTCGCCAGAAAAATGAAATTTTTGTCAAATGTCTGCGTTCGCTGTGACTTTGTTACTGCCTGGAATGGGATGAAATTTGACACGATGTAGCCTTATATGTTAGCTTTCCACATAACCAAAACTCGCACAATTTGGCCAAAGGACGCGCCTTAACGCGCCGTCGCAATGCACGCTGCTCTGATACCACTTAATGTGATTCTACGGATGGTTCGAATTCTTTTTGTGTTTTTTATGATTTTATGGACGAACAACAATAACAATAAAACGGATAGACTTTATACGTTCCCTCAAAGAACTAGAGGATCTCTACCTAACTGCAATTAGGAGATTCACATAAACCACGATCTATGTGTTCTTGGTACAACGACCAAAATCAATGCAGACACGCACTTGACAATCTTTTACTCAAAAGCAAACAACCAAATCACATTTTATTAATGAAACTCGTGTACTTATATATACACGCCTAACACACCCTAAATGTTATCACCCTAATAAGATAAGCACAACTAAAAGATAAACCTAATTTAAATCACACGCCTAAGATAAAAATCTATCCATACTTAGGATAAGAAATACCATATCTTATCTTATGTGGACTCCTAACTTGACTCAATGAAAAAGGAATTAGACTCCTAAATATAATAGGATTCCTTTTATCATCACACAACTGAAATTAAACACCTAATAAGTAATTAAATTACATAGTCTCCTAACAGAACTAGGACATTACGTACGAATCCTAACAGGACTAGGACTCTGGCACAATGGTTTGCACTGTCTGGCTAACAACGACCTATGCTTTCGAACTTGATGCTCCTCATACGCATCATACGCTCCCTCTTGAAAAAAAACTTGTCTCAAGTTTTGATGTCCATGGAATCATCCAGGCACGATAACCATGATCCATAAGACGAAGTACATGAATGAGAACAAGCCATGGAACCCGTGTAGTTCGTGGATGGGCATGACCACGTGCAACATCCTTACAGCAAAAATCAGTAGAATATGCAACAAAAGGTTGCACCCAACACTGCTTTGTGTCTTTAAATGCACATGGAACATCCAAGATTGGAACTTTGATGGTTGCACACGCCAAAGATTCCATGTTGATACAATTCAAAGAAAGATTTTCGCTATTTTCTTCATACGTAACAACAAGAAGTTGTTTTTCTTCTTGATGGTGCTCGAGTAGTTGTTTAGTCAATGCTTGAAGCTTCTCAAAACTCCTTCCAATACGTGCTATTCTTTCTTCAAGTATTGGTGGACATCTAAGATCGTCTAATTCCTGTATAGCTCTATCCCATCTTTCACCAGACTCGAAGAGCTTAATCCTCCATTCCCATGAATCCATAGATTTCAAACGGACATCAAACTGCCAATAATTATCATTGAAAGTACCGACGTCAAAACCTGATCCAAACTGCTCAAAAAATTCCGAAAATTTGCCAGCATGTATCCCTATATGTCTGGAACACTCGACCAAAATTTGATCAAAAAATAACAAACCAATGGATTGTAGTTTTTGTTTTATTAACAGCATGCAATCCGCCGAAAAACGGAAATTTTTGTCAAATGTCTGCATTCGCTGTGACTTTGTTACTGACTGGAATGGGATGAAATTTTGACACAATGTAGTCTTGTATGGTAGCTTTCCAAAGAACCAAAAATCGCACAATTTGGCCACCGGATGCACCTTAACGCGCCGTCGCAATGCACGCTGCTCTGATACCACTTGATGTGATTCTACGGATGGTTCGAACTCTTTTTGTGTTTTTTTATGAATTTATGGACGAACAACAATAACAATAAAAGGGATAGACTCGATACGTTCCCTCAAGAACTAGAGGATCTCTACCTAACCGCAATTAGGAAATTCACATAAACCACAATCTATGTGTTCTTGGTACGACGACCAAAATCAATGCAAACACGCACTTGACAATCTTTTACTCAAAAGCAAACAACCAAATCTTATTTTATTAATGAAACTCGTGTAGTTACACGCCTAACACACCCTAAATCTTATCACCCTAATAAGATAAGCACAACTAAAAGATAAACCTAATTTAAATCACACGCCTAAGATAAAAATCTATCCATACTTAGGATAAGAATTACCATATCTTAACTTATGTGGACTCCTAACTTGACTCAATGACAAAGGAATTAGACTCCTAAATATAATAGGATTCCTTTTATCATCACACAACTGAAATTTAACACCTAATAAGCAATTAAATTACATAGTCTCCTAACAGAACTAGGACACTACGTACGAATCATAACAGGACTAGGACTCTGGCACAGTGGTTAACACTGTCCGGCCAACATCGACCTATGCTTTCGAACTTGATGCTCCTCATACGCATCACCGTGTGATGTAATAGCTTGGAGAACAAGGTCTTCTTGCTTCTTATCCTATAAACATAGGCACCTAACGAAAATAAAGGGAAGAGTTGAGTTTTGATAAAGAACAAACCTGAACAAATGTGGTTAGAGGTTGCAGCTCTACATAATTACGCAAATTCTTATTCAAACCAAGCACAAACTTCACAATTTTTTGCTCCTATTGATCTTGACAATCACATGCTATGTAGAGGCATTCAAATTCCTTAATATATTTCTCAACACTTATGGACCCTTGCCTTTGCGAATTTAGTTTCAAAAAAAATCTTGTTTATGTGTTTGTGGTACAAATCTCTTCTTCATTTTCATTTTTAATTCAGTCCATGTATTTAGGAGTGGTTTTCCTTCAGATTCACGTTTATATTGAAGGGAATCAAACCATACGGAAGCATACCTTACAAGTTTTAGTGTACCATAAGAGAAACGAGCATGTTCCTCGACTTGTTTGTGATTGAAGAGGCGCTCCATCCTCCTCTCTAAATTCAGATATGCCTCGGCATCTTCATCTCCATCAAAGAAAGGAAGGTCCAAAAGTTTCAAGTATTCATCTTTCCTTCGTTTGTCAACGCAATTGTTCAATCTTTCAGGTTACTCCACACTCTTCAACTCGTGCATATCACGTTGAATCGGCAACACGCTTGCTTCGACGCCTGCCTGCATCTCCATGAGGCCCACCAACTACCTTGCTAAGGTTGTGATAGGATCAACATTTTTCGGTATCTTGTATGAGTGTAGCCTTCAATATCCCAACAACCACACCAAGATTATGTATATTTGAAGGCTCTTTTTTGTTTCTTGATTAACAGATTGAATCTTGGAAGATTCTTGTACCAAGAACTCAGATCTTTAATGTTATTGAAGGCTTAAATCAATGTTCTTGATTAGTTTTATGCACGTTTTATGGCTGATTATAGTACTAAGTAATTAACAAGGCATATGGAGTTCTCGATTCCTAACCAATGATTAATAACAACTAGGGTTGCATTCACTGTCAAAGCATTGGATTCTCTCCTAAAACATAATTCCCCAAGGAATTGGTTAAATTCAAAAACATTCACTAGTTCATTAATCATGAAAACCAAAATATAAGTACATAGAAGAGTCCTCACTCAAATGCACTAGGAAAGCTTAAAGATAAGAACAACTAACAATATCACACGCCTAACTATATCTAAAACACACGCCTAAGATATTGAACACTCCTACTACTATTCTAACTCTTAAAATAAGGAAATGAAACTAAAATAAAAGAGAGTTCTAAAGCACATAAAATACATAGTCTCCAAACAGAATTAGGAAACTAAATATAGTGTCCAAACAGAACTAGGACTAGTGACAATAATGCTTCTCACGCACATCATCACCCCCCGGGGGTTTGCGCTTTGTCCTTCCAAAAAAAATTATGAGCGATAGTGATGGATCTTAGTCATAAGTAGAGGTGAGCATGGTCAGGGTTAGGTTTGGGCCTTTAAAAATTTGCCTATTGGTCGGACCGGGCCAAAAATTTTTACCTAAAGCCCGCCATTTCGAGCAAAATCGAGAGGGATATTGGGGCCTAAATCAGGTCGGGATAAAAATTAGACTCGAAATCATTTTTCGCTTGCCCAAAGCCCGTGCCAAAGCAATAAAAAATCGGGTCGATACGGGCTCGACCCCGACCTAAAAAATTATTCCCAAACTCCCCCGAAATTCGAGCCAGGTTAATTTGATCATCTCTAGTCATAAGCAAACCTACCCAACCATGGCATTGTTCTCTTGTTCCTGACTTAACAACTAGAGTGTGTCTTACACGTGGCCACCTATTTAAGTAGAGGTACTAAGTGTGGGATCAATATCTTAGTCATGGACCCTTTTCAGACTTAACCTAAACCTGACCATAGTTTCAAACATAGAACTGGACTTTAGGTTGGAACTTTTGCATCCATGTTACATCACATTTGCTTGTAATTGCACTTTTGCTTGTTATTATCTCGTCAAATTGTCATTATTATGCATCATACATAAATATCGCGTCTAAACAAACAAAATTTCATCAATTGGCCAAAACTTTGCCTAAATCCCCGAAAAACATGTCAAGGTAGTAGTGCTCCAAGTGCATTAAGTTGCACCTGGCACACCAGTCCTACGCCATGCGCACGACTATGCGTCATTCGTAGCAATGTTGCGCGGTACGTAGTCTGTGCATCACATGCTTTTTGTCGATTTAGTCATCGTGGTGGTCGGTCCTATATTCGTTCGATATGCATTCGCGTAAAGCATGGTCATTTTAGGGGTCTCACCTAATTAAAAAAAAATCAGTCTTTTCATCCATGGTTTGTCCTTAAAACAATGTGCATCTAGAAAAGTGGTCATGGTAGAGTTAGAATCATCATGCATGGTTACTCTCTCCTTGCTGTCCAACTAATCTGCCCTATAAATCTTCCCTTACCATATTCAACAATTTCAAAAACTTACCAAATTCATTGTAGGCCCATTTGTGTCCATACATTCACTAGCACTAGAGTCGATCTTTGGCCCATATAAGTCTAGTTCATGTCAAAATCTAGTTTCATTTGCATCTTTATGTGAAGTCCAATCCAAGTCTATTCCTAATCCATTCCCGTCTAAGTCTAATCCAATCCAAATCTTAGGTCTATTTAGGCCCAATTCATTCCCTATGTCTAGTTTGCATTATATGCAAACCTTAGTTGAGCATTTAGACTATAAAATTGAGTCTTCGGACTATAAAAATTGAGTCTTAAGACTATAAAAATTGAGTCTTAAGACTATAAAAGTTGAGACTTCGGACAATAAGAGTTCCCAATGTCTAGTGTGCATTATATGTAAACCCTAGTCATGTCTTCGGATGATAAAAGTTTAGTTTTAGGACTATAAAAATTCCCTAGGTCTAGTTTGCATTATATGTGAACCCTAGTCAAGTCTTCAAACCATAGAAAATAAGGTCTTAGGACTACAAAAGTTGAGTCTTCATAATATAAAGTTTTCTATGCCTAGCATGTGAACCCTAATCAAGTCTTCAGATAATAAAAGTCAAGTCTTCGGATTATAAAAGTCAAATCTTCGAACTATAAAAATCAAGTCTCCAGACTATAAAGTTAAGTCTTAGGACTATAAAAGATCAGTCCCTAGGTTTAGTTTGCATCCCTATGTAAGCTCTAGTCAAGTCTTCGAACTATAAAAGTTCCTTCCCTGAGTCTCGTACGTAAACTCTAATTAAAGTCTTCAGAATCTAAAAGATCAAGTCATACCCTTATTGCCTACCTTGCTTCTAGTCTCGTCTGCTTAGTGTAAGTTCAAAGTCTAGTACTCAGCAAAGTCCAATCATTCAGTCTGCTTGCATAGTCCAGTGAGTCCAGTCCATGTCTGCATATTTTTTTAGTTAGGCCCATGTCTCCATCATAGCCAAGCCTATAGTAGTCCAAAATCATACCCATTTTTAATTGCTTCCCATTTTCATCTCCATCTCCATTTCCATTTCCATTTCTCATTCCCACTTCTCATCTCCATTTCTCATTTGAAAACAATTTTTAAATTTACAAGGTTCATCCAATTTTTGTGGAGGACAAGTCGTGAGAATATAACTTGGGAACATCCATCAAGAGGCAACAAGGTTAACCTACTCCCAGACTCGTCAAACGCATCGTCACCTTTTTCAGACGAATCCTTTGAGTCTTCTGAATCATCATCTGAAATGGGTGACACTAATAAACACCAAAATGCCATCATGGCTCTGTAACACCCCCAAAATCCATACATGACTATGACTACGTCGCATCGACTTTGGGAGTATTACCGCCGCAATGAAACGCAATGCTCATTGAAAAGAAATGTTAATTTAAATCATTGTCAGGAATACTGAACTGCAGCGGAAATAAAGATGTAACTACTACTCCGGAATCATCAACGACCACTTTTATTCAAACCACAAACTAATTAGGTAAATCATAATATTCTTATAATGCTTAATAAAAACGTTTGAAAGTTTCAAGACTAAGAAATATCCCACATATGCTCAAAAATCATGCACCAACACCAGCACACCTAGTCTGCTCCCCATTGTAGCATCAATGGTTCATCACATGTCAACAAAAAATACAATAACACACAATCAGTTATGTTGAGTACATAGTAAAGCATTGAGTATATACTAAGTATAAACAAGCAATAAGGATCATTCCTAAACATGATACTACAATAGCATTACATTCTTTACTTTTTATTTAGTTGGTAACGAACGGGCACCGTCATCTTACTAGAATCATACGGCCTACTTAATCCTTAATAGACAACTTGGTCTATTAGATGAAATGCAAATACGGTTTCGTTCTGTCTCACATCCATGACCTTAGTATGCATACCCCCAAGATCGTGCGGAACCCTCCGCCTACTTGAGTTATCAAAATTCATAAGGACACTACTGTCGTCACAGTAGGCCTGCGTAGGAGTGTAAAATAAGTCCCACACTTCCCTCGTTGTTCATCACTTTTTGGGAGTCCAACTACAAGTTTATTGCCAAAATCTTTCTTAGTATTGTCCATTCATCCCTATTATTTCACTAGGAACACTGCAAGAGGAGGGTGAATGTGGAACTTATTGCCCAAATAATGCGGAATTGAAAACATAAACAATAAGGAACTGAAAGTGCAAGAGAGATTTTTACGTGGAAACTTCTTGTCTCAATACAAGAAGAAAAACCACGACCTACTAAGGATTTAATTCTTCACTATAATAGGAAATCTCATATATGATTCAACCTATTACATACGCAAGTTCCACTCCGAACTCCAACTCTCTCACAATCTCTGCTCTATACTCTAGACTTAACTCTAAGTCTTTCAAGAGTTCCCACAACTCTTTACAAAAGGTTTACTCAAATCCTTCACCCCTAGATAGACTTCACCCTAAGTCTACGCATACACAATAAAAACTTACTCAAGTTCCTAACTCGAACTTACTCAAGTTCCTAACTCGAACTTGATACAAGAATTCACTCAAACCCTTTACCAAGTTCCCATTACAAGAGTTCACTTAAAACCTTTAACCCCAAACTCAAATACAGACGCTTGATAATTTGTTTTAACTCTAGTATATAGAAACTGAATAACTGTAAAGGAACATGGCACTCGTAGGAACTCGGAACTCACAGGAACTGGCTCAAACAAGGAATAGAAAATATAATTCTTTTGTAACGCTATTCCTTAAGCCAAACTTATGGAATGACATAAGTCTAACATTATGGAAAGACACCAGTCAGACAATTTGAAACTCAATTGAACTTATATATTTATAGCTGTCTTTTAGAATGAACGTGGGATTAATCATGTGTTAGTGGTTAAACCATTATCCCATGATGTTCCTTACCCGGAGGAACATATTCCTCAATCATCCCATGATCTCCATGATCACTGTTAACCGTGGGAGTGAATTAAGTTATTGCTTCCTAAAATTTAACATTTACTTATGCAATCGTGATTTAAATTTGATTTTTAATTAAAAACTATTTTAATTAATAACATCAAAATTTAATCTTTTTATCAAATAATATATTTAAAGGAATTTCTTTGTAACAGCCCGAATTTCCCGACCAGCTTACAAAGGATTAAGCACAGCGAAAGAAACTCTAGTCAAGGTAACCCGGACTATTACCATCACACTCACCGAACTAAATCAGAGTGTGGAACTCAATCCCAACTCTATTCAAATAAATTAACTATTATAACTACGCTCTGATTCTCATACTCTATTCCCATAAATTTCTACAGAAAATCCGGCAGAGTTTCCTTTGAAAATAGGACAACGCTAAAGCGAGAAATAATATAAACCTGTTTGCAAATTCAATTTATAAAATATTTCCAAATCCCAAAGCTCAACAATCTCAACGCTTTCGCGGAGCAACAACCAATAGAGAATCAGGACACTAACTAGCGACTCTTAAATGTAGAAATAACTATAGATTATAAACAATATAACTATTACAAAGTCAAGCGTCCTCACTTCGATAGCAACTATAATACTCTCCAGCTTGTATTAGCTTCAACTTGCAAAGGATAACCTTCGGCTTCAACCTGAAACATTTAGGAAAACTGCCACCCACCAAGTGACAGGCCACAGAAATGACAAAACAACATATACACATCAGCAAAGCTGAGTACTAACCCGTAAACAAGAGTAACACATGCTTTGGTGGTTTTTACTTGAAAACGACTCTCACACAATCAATATAAGTTCAACAATCACCACATCATAGCATACTTAGCAGCACATATTCTTGTTGAACATACATATTACATTTCCAAATTCCACGTTCCATAATACTTCATCATCATATAGTAACAAAATTCAATAAGATGACTCTCAACGTGACATATTTCTATATTCTCATTTAATCAACCTTTCAACTCAGTTACTATATTTTCACAAAATCCGATCGTTTGGCATGAACGCGAGTGGAGAGGGGTACCACGCAGTACCAGCTGTCTCCAAACTAGTGAGGGTCGTCACCCAGCCTTTTATTATATGCTTGCAAGACTTACCCGGACATGTCCTATAACGCCAGGGATTAGCCCCTCCTGGAAGGCAACAGCTAGGGACTACCCGCCCTAACTCGGGTGCCTATTCATGCCTCACTTTCATATTTATAAAATAAGATATTTAATGTTTATACTTTAATCCTCAATACTCATAACATAACACCATATTCGACCTTATCTGGTCTTAATCATATTTGAATCATTTCCTCATTATTATACCAAATCATATTTTAAGAAACATAGTATTTTTCGAAAAACTCCAATGCTGAACAAAAAGAATACTTTTATAATAATCCAATAGCAATTCACAACTAACTCATAGAGATACATCTATAATCACAGGCATTACTATAAACGATATATGATATCTAATATTCATATAACGCACACAGGAGCATTTAAATATATTGCTGAACATAAAGGTTACATCCACTCTATCACAATTATGCGAAACCTCCAAGCATGATGACTTGATTTCCCATGTCATCTTGAATTATATACGTCTACATAGCCATCCTCCAACAATCACCTCAAAATAACATTGATAATCAATAACCAAAATTAGACTAATCTAAACTATAAAAACGTAATCGTAACTTATTCCCAATTCACAAATGATCAACCTTTAACATTCTAATTTCCTTAATCCTTAATTAATATCTATAACTTCGATGATATTAGCTACATCGACTTGCATCCCAATTCATAATCACATTCTAAATTATATAACTAACCAACTAAACATAACTCAAACCTTACCTCAATCAAGAACATAATTTTGCTACCACAAATATATTGAGAATATGAAGCTAGCTCGACTCATAAATAAACCTAATAAACTTATTTCTATCTTGCACTCAAATCCTTAACCAATCGAATAACAATTCAACATTAAATCTCCTTCATAATTCCGAATGATACTCCATCTCAAAATCATCCTCCAATAATCAAGACTATCAAAGTAATTAGCAACTTGTATCCAACCTAGTCATTTCCCCTGTAGATAACCATAATCGTCTAACATATAACTCTTATAAACATATTTCAAATCGATACATATATGCTTTTCAAATTCCAAAAATCAACATAAACACAACTGGTAGTAAAATTAATCATGTCAATAAATATCCACAACAATATTACTAAGTCTCTCAGTTAGAATTAACTAACGAGAATAAACCAAAAACACACGACTCAAGTTTCATCGATCATAGGTTAATTATAAGTAACTAAATATGATCCATGTTATACCATTAGCTGAGTTCTCATTAACATAATCAGTAATAAAACCAAGTATAGACCATACTCATGGTCATACATAGCGAGTTTATCTCATTAAAACAATGTCATTATCTAAGTGGGACTTCTTTAAGGTAATTCTTAACTCACTTTGATTTATGTAGTTAAACACACACACTAATTGCTTTAGTGAATCACTAGTCAAGTAGTCTGACTTTATCACTTATTTCATTTATAGTTATCAAAACAAATACTTTATTAACCACATTTCATTAATCGAACCATAGTTAATGAAACTAACTCAAGTACTCTTCACATTACTAATAAGGACTAATTAATTCTCTTTCTAACTTAATAGGAGAAAACTAAATTAAATTAACTCAATCAATTTTCTTAAATAAGAATGTCTCACGAGTCTAATTACAAATCTTTGATAAGGAGACAATAACACTAATATATTCAACTAACTAGCAAATTCCATTAGTCGATTAATTGAGGTTATAAAGAGTCAATCAAACTAACTTACTCATTTAGTACTGTCCAATATAACGGTGATAAAGATTAGTGGTAAAATTATGAACAAAAGTAGCTTGGAACTTATAAAGTCATTTCTAGATTTCAATTCTAAGAAACTCCACTGCAAACCACATACGTAAATGCAACACCCACCTAACATGGCTTCTCTTTACTCATTTCAAGAAGAATTGAATTAAAAGAATTATTTGTAGGCAAAATTGATCTAGTTTACTAAGGCTACAAAACCGAATGATACCATAACTGATTTTATACTCCAAGGAATCAAATAGTACTTAGGTACTCTTAGAATTGACAACAACAACAGCACAACAACACACCACCAAGCATTAAAACAACAACATGTCATCCTTATCATCATCAACAACCACAACAATAACCAAGACAACACTTACAACCACTAGGAGTACACAAACAATAGCAACAACGACAAATAACAACTTGAACTTGAATCATTAATCAAGAATTCTGAAATTTAAAGAAAAATTGACAAGAGGTATGTACCTCTGCTCTATTAGGAGCAGCGAAGACACGAGAAGAACCGAGAAACAGAGAGGTTGAGGGAAGTTTCTGAAGCTTCAGTGCACAGCAGCGGAGCTTCGTGAGGCTTGTTGAGCACCGGCGAGATAGCAGCAGTCCACGGCGGCGCAAAACAGCAGCGACAACCAGTCACAACGACACCAGACGGTGGTCGCAGGACGGGTGGGGGGAAAGAGAGAAACAGGGTAACAGCAACAGCAAAGCAAACGAAACTCCGGCGAAGGGAAGACGCGACAACCGGCGAACACCGACGAGCAGCAGCAGCGCGACAATGGCAACACAAGTCCGGCGGTCGTTCGTCGGTGGGCGTCGAGCAGCACACGGGAGGGAGAAAAATATTGGGGTTTGGGGTTTTTGGGATTTTGGGTTTCCTCTTCAATTGAGGGTTTGAGGATTTTGGGGTTTATAAATTTGATAACTGTTTGTTGGCTTGAGTACAGAAAGACACGAGGAGAGGGAGGAAGGAGGAAGCAGGAGCTGTAGTCATTGAGGGTTTGAACAGAAGACACGAGAGGAGAGAGAAAATGAGGGAGATGAGTTTGGGGGTTTAGTCCTCTTGACCGACAAAACAAATGGGACCAAGGGTTTGGTTTTGGGTTTCTATTTTGGGAAAAGTACACTAGACTAAATTCACATAAAACTTAATATATGAATTACTAATAATAATTTCATAAAATTAAAAATAAATATATTACAAACACGACAATATAATTCACATTCCACAACTCAAATAAAATAAAATTTTCAAACATAATTAATTAATAAATATATTTAAGTTTAAATAAAGCTCTTAAAAACAGGGCTATTACATCTACCACCCTTAAAATAAGTTTCGTCCTCGAAACTTACAAATAATTATTTTCATAAAAACCAAAATCTCAAGCTCCAAAGACATGAATGGCCAGCCTCCATTCTACCATCATCTTTCGTATCTCTACTTCAACTTGATTCGCGAAATCAAGGAGCAAAGAAAACAAAAGGGGCAAATTTGTTGGCATTGGATTTCAATCATCTCATCGACAGAGATCTCGTTTGAAATTCATTTACTTAAGCAAATCATACAAGTTTTCTCGAAATACACACTTTTAAGTAAAATAATATCATGAACAATCAAGTCATAACAAGATAATAATATACACAATAGCAAATATACACACACTTAATACCCATTTAAATAAATGGATTCATATAGTACACGCGTAAGCGCAAACACTCATACGGCTTGATTCATTTATACCTAACTCTTTAGTCAATTCATTAGACCTATATTCAACCCCTACACTATGATGTGGAGATCACAGTGTATCCAAAAACTACTCAAGCTCTGATACCACTTGTAACAGCCCGAATTTCCCGACCAGCTTACAAAGGATTAAGCACAGCGAAAGAACTCTAGTCAAGGTAATCCGGACTATTACCATCACACTCACCGAACTAAATCGGAGAGTGTGGAACTCAATCCCAACTCTATTCAAATAAATTAACTATTATAACTACGCTCTGATTCTCATACTCTATTCCCATAAATTTCTACAGAAAATCCGGCAGAGTTTCCTTTGAAAATAGGACAACGCTAAAGCGAAAAATAATATAAACCTGTTTGCAAATTCAATTTATAAAATATTTCCAAATCCCAAAGCTCAACAATCTCAACGCTTTCGCGGAGCAACAACCAATAGAGAATCAGGAACACTAACTAGCGACTCTTAAATGTAGAAATAACTATAGATTATAAACAATTAACTATTACAAAGTCAAGCGTCCTCACTTCGATAGCAACTATAATACACTCCAGCTTGTATTAGCTTCAACTTGCAAAAGGTTAACTTCGGCTTCAACCTGAAACATTTAGAAAACTGCCACCCACCAAGTGACAGGCCACAGAAATGACAAAACAACATATACACATCAGCAAAGCTGAGTACTAACCCGTAAACAAGAGTAACACATGCTTTGGTTTTTTACTTGAAAACGACTCTCACACAATCAATAT
Source organism: Beta vulgaris subsp. vulgaris (assembly GCF_026745355.1). Taxonomy (NCBI): domain Eukaryota; kingdom Viridiplantae; phylum Streptophyta; class Magnoliopsida; order Caryophyllales; family Amaranthaceae; genus Beta; species Beta vulgaris. The sequence goes on from NC_079209.1 coordinate 32,269,296, forward strand.
AAGTTCAACAATCACACCAATCATAGCATACTTAGCAGCAATATTCTTGTTGAACATACATATTACATTTCCAAATTCCACGTTCCATAATACTTCATCATCATATAGTAACAAAATTCAATAAGATGACTCTCAACATGACATATTTCTATATTCTCATTTAATCAACCTTTCAACTCAGTTACTATATTTTCACAAAATCCGATCGTTTGGCATGAACGCGAGTGGAGAGGGGTAACCACGACAGTCCAGCTGTCTCCAAACTAGTGAGGGTCGTCACCCAGCCTTTTATTATTATGCTTGCAAGACTTACCCGGACATGTCCTATAACGCCAGGAATTAGCCCCTCCTGGAAGGCAACAACTAGGGACTTACCCGCCCTAACTCGGGGTGCCTATTCATGCCTCACTTTCATATTTATAAAATAAGATATTTAATGTTTATACTTAAACCTCAATACTCATAACATAACACCATATTCGACCTTATCTGGTCTTAACTCATATTTGAATCATTTCCTCATTATTATACCAAATCATATTTTAAGAAACATAGTATTTTCGAAAAACTCCAATGACTGAACAAAAAGAATACTTTTATAATAATCCAATAGCAATTCACAACTAACTCATAGAGATACATCTATAATCACAGGCATTACTATAAACGATATATGATATCTAATATTCATATAACGCACACAGGAGCATTTAAATATATATTGCTGAACATAAAGGTTACATCCACTCTATCACAATTATGCGAAACCTCCAAGCATGATGACTTGATTTCCCATGTCATCTTGAATTATATACGTCTACATAGCCATCCTCCAACAATCACCTCAAAATAACATTGATAATCAATAACCAAAATTAGACTAATCTAAACTATAAAAACGTAATCGTAACTTATTCCCAATTCACAAATGATCAACCTTTAACATTCTAATTTCCTTAATCCTTAATTAATATCTATAACTTCGATGATATTAGCTACATCGACTTGCATCCCATTCATAATCACATTCTAAATTATATAACTAACCAACTAAACATAACTCAAACCTTACCTCAATCAAGAACATAATTTTGCTACCACAAATATATTGAGAATATGAAGCTAGCTCGACTCATAAATAAACCTAATAAACTGATTTCTATCTTGCACTCAAATCCTTAACCAATCGTATAACAATTCTAACATTATAATCTCCTTCATAATTCCGAATGATACTCCATCCAAAATCATCCTCCAATAATCAAGACTATTAAAGTAATTAGCAACTTGTATCCAACCTAGTCATTTCCCCTGTAGATAACCATAATCGTCTAACATATAACTCTTATAAAGACATATTTCAAATCGATACATATATGCTTTTCAAATTCCAATTATCAACATAAACACAACTGGTAGTAATTAATCATGTCAATAAATATCCACAACAATATTACTAAGTCTCTCAGTTAGAATTAACTAACGAGAATAAACCAAAAACACACGACTCAAGTTTCATCGATCATAGGTTAATTATAAGTAACTAAATATATCCATGTTATACCATTAGCTGAGTTCTATTAACATAATCAGTAATAAAACCAAGTATAGACATACTCATGGTCATACATAGCGAGTTTATCTCATTAAAACAATGTCATTATCTAAGTGGGACTTCTTTAAGGTAATTCTTAACTCACTTTGATTTATGTAGTTAAACACACACACTAATTCGCTTTAGTGAATCACTAGTCAAGTAGTCTGACTTTATCACTTATTTCATTTATAGTTATCAAACAAATACTTTATTAACCACATTTTCATTAATCGAAACCATAGTTAATGAAACTAACTCAAGTACTCTTCACATTACTAATAAGGACTAATTAATTCTCTTTCTAACTTAATAGGAGAAAACTAAATAAATTAACTCAATCAATTTCTTAAATAAGAATGTCTCACGAGTCTAATTACAAATCTTTGATAAGGAGACAATAACACTAATATATTCAACTAAACTAGCAAATTCCATTAGTCGGATTAAATTGAGGTTATAAAGAGTCAATCAAACTAACTTACTCATTTAGTACTGTCCAATATAACGGTGATAAAGATTAGTGGTAAAATTATTTAACAAAAGTAGCTTGGAACTTATAACGTCATTTCATAGATTTCAATTCTAAAAACTCAACTGCAAACCACATACGTAAATGCAACACCCACCTAACATGGCTTCTCTTTACTCATTTCAAGAAGAATTGAATTAAAAGAATTATTTGTAGGCAAAATTGATCTAGTTTACTAAGGCTACAAAACCGAATGATACCATAACTGATTTTATACTCCAAGGAATCAAATAGTACTTAGGTACTCTTAGAATTGACAACAACAACAGCACAACAACACACCACCAAGCATTAAAACAACAACATGTCATCCTTATCATCATCAACAACCACAACAATAACCAAGACAGCACTTACAACCACTAGGAGTACACAAACAATAGCAACAACGACAAATAACAACTTGAACTTGAATCATTAATCAAGAATTCTGAAATTTAAAGAAAAATTGACAAGAGGTATGTACCTCTGCTCTATTAGGAGCAGCGAAGACACGAGAAGAACCGAGAAACAGAGAGGTTGAGGGAAGTTTCCGAAGCTTCAGTGCCCAGCAGCGGAGCTTCGTGAGGCTTGTTGAGCACCGGCGAGATAGCAGCAGTCCACGGCGGCGCAAAACAGCAGCGACAACCAGTCACAACGACACCAGACAGTGGTCGCAGGACGGGGGGGAAAGAGAGAAGAACAGGGTAACAGCAACAGCAAAGCAAACGAAACTCCGGCGAAGGGAAGACGCGACAACCGGCGAACACCGACGAGCAGCAGCAGCGCGACAATGGCAACACAAGTCCGGCGGTCGTTCGTTGGTGGGCGTCGAGCAGCACACGGGAGGGAAAAAATATTGGGGTTTGGGGTTTTTGGGATTTTGGGTTTCCTCTTCAATTGAGGTTTGAGGATTTTGGGGTTTATAAATTTGATAACGTTTGTTGGCTTGAGTACAGAAAGACACGAGGAGAGGGAGGAAGGAGGAAGCAGGAGCTGTAGTCATTGAGGGTTTGAACAGAAGACACGAGAGGAGAGAGAAAATGAGGGAGATGAGTTTGGGGATTTAGTCCTCTTGACCGACAAAACAAATGGGACCAAGGGTTTGGTTTTGGGTTTCTATTTTGGGAAAAGTACAACTAGACTAATTCACATAAAACTTAATATATGAATTACTAATAATAATTTCATAAAATTAAAAAAATAAATATATTACAAACACGACAATATAATTCACATTCCACAAACTCAAATAAAATAAAAGTTTTCAAAATATAATTAATTTAATAAATATATTTAACGTTTAAATAAACGCTCTTAAAAATCAGGGCTATTACATTCTTGTACATTCGAAAATGATTTTATTTTGGAATAAAGATAAAATCTTTTACATAATTGATCTTTTCTTTAATATCAGATTTGTACCATATAAAATCATTTTCCTAAAATATAGCCTATAAAAACTGAACAAAATCCTTTTAAGCGTTGCACAATATTTTACACGCCTAGTTCCTTTAACTGCTACTTTGTTCCTTTAACTTAGATTGATAGACCAGCACGTCTGTTCCTTTAGAGAGGAACATGCAGACAATTTCTTTAACAATACTCATTATACATAATATAAATCTAGGCCTTTTATTTTCCAAAAACTGAAAAGATAAAATTAAATTAATTAAAATCAGATTCCTAAAGAAACCGATTTTATTAAACCTATTTTATTTTAAACTTATCTTTTATTTTAAAACTAAAACTTATCTTAAAACAACTAATCACATATTATTAAAATATTTAACCACGTAGAGATTTATTAAGAAATAAACTCTAAATAAATTCTTATAGATTAAGATAATAATATGCATCAGATTTATTGACTCTTAAATACTTTTGACTCTAAGTTCCACGAGTTCCTTTGACCTTACGAGTTCCTTTAGACCTTGTTCCATTACCTTTCATGTTTCCATATACTTACATGAATCCTAGAAAATAAACTCATATTTTCTGCCTTCATGCTCCATGCTGCTCCAACTCAAGAACCGCATGTTGATAGCTCCACCTTTGGAACTTCAGTGTGCTAGTTCCTTTAAGAAACTTCGCACTCATAGTTCCTGCTCAGGAACTTCTTGTTTCAACTCTGAAACGTTATATTGCTGCTCCCACTCAGGAACTGCTCCAGAACTTCATATTAATTTCCTCATAGGATGTACCTAGGAACCGCTCTATTGTGTTCCTTATAGGAACTCTTTTAGGAACTTCACTTGTTGGAAACCTTCATGATGTGATATATTCAACCTTTGATGACTTGTTTCATGTTAATGTAATATGCACATCTCAAACACACATGTTAGTTAGATAATCATCATTTGTTTACAATCATCAAAATACTACATGACTCAACAATTTCCCCCTTTTTGATGATGACAAACAAATGATGCTTATCACAAATTAAGCAATAAACGATGTACTTTAATTCCCCATAAAAACAAGTCATGCATGTATATGAAGGAAATATCAACATAAATAAACACATCATACAAAGAACATTCATCATAGAAGGATATAGACTTAACTATATTTGACCATAAGCATCATACATATTCTTCCCCCTTTTGTCATTATCGAAAAGGATCATCTTACACACATTTATTTTAGGTAAATCATATACACATTATTTTATATGCTACACTTACCACCATAGTGTAAACACTTGTTAGTCCCAAAAGCCTCAAGAATCTCAGTTTTCAAACTTAGGATGCATGTGCTACACAAATTTCCAACTCACAATCCAAAGACCCAACTTCAAAAACCATGAAGGAACTTGACAAGTAAGAAAATAAAAGTCAAGCAAAAATCAATTTTGAAAGTCAAGAATGGATTAAGAGATAGGACATTGTAATATCCGGCTCAAAGAAATATGAAAGAAGTTTGTGGAAATTTTGAGTAGAGGGAACTTGAGATATATTGTGTGCTCTATGGTTTAGACTTATAATAAGAGGTTCTCAACAATCATTAGAGTTAATCACTTCACCTCACATTTTTGAAATCTCTGTCAAACCCCACACACATTTACCTTGATATATATCTATCAAGTTCACTTTACTTAACTAATCAGCCATGAGGAACTCATTGAGTGAAGAAACTTGAACGAATTCATCTTTATAGTCAAGTTCTTTCAATCATTCGCTTATGTTCCTCTTCTCAATCATCAAATCCATGAGCAAGCATTTTCACAATCATATATATGACACATTGACTTCTAGGAAATGATAAAGATTGGAGCACCCTTGTTTACCCTTTTTTTTTATTCTTATTTTAACAAGGGTGTCATTACAAGATGTTGTACTTTTCCTAGAATGTCACATTTACCTACCACAAAGAAGTAACACATACTTGAAATACCACCAGAAGAAAACATATATATCGATTCCTTCCTTATTCCCCTGAGTTCTTACCATTCCTTCATCATTAGGAACTTATATGAGTGTATCCATCTAATGAATTATCTTTCTGAGCATCAATTGTAAAACATAAATACTTGCTTCTCACTTCTTCCTTAACTTCCCCTCAAAATGTATTTGTCATTTGTCATTCTTTATGTATCATTGAACCATAAAAAGTCATGAATTTTAATTTAGAGCACATGGAAATTAGGATATTTGAAGTGACAGGATATGAATGGAATGATAAATTAATTAATCAAAGGGTATTTGAAGAAATGTGGTGTGAACTTTGATAGTTGGCTAAGAATAGGTTTGTTCCCTCTAAAAGTTAAATGAAATGAAATATATTAAGGGAATTTACCGTCTTGTTCCAACAAGGTTTCTTTCATTGTATCTTTGGCAACTTAGGACTTTCATGTTTGACAGCATCCACAGTTCTATTATGAGACCTCTAACACTCTTAGGCAAGGGAATATGCCTTTACGACACAAAAATTAAGTGTAACATATTTACTCTAGTGTGCATATAATCACTTCAATTTTAGTATATGTAAGAACCCAATTCGAAAAACTTTTGGAAAAGAACTGTTATTACTCAAATCATACTTCATTAAGTCTTGTTCCTCTAAACAGTCCATGAAAGGTGAAATTATAAAGAACATATATTCACATAATTTAAAGCAAGACTTATAAAATTTATGCATTCAGATTAATAAATTTTAACAATGTAATATATTAATGTGAATAGGAACATCATAACTTAAGTCATATTTCACCATGAATATAAAATTACCTCAAGTACTGGACTGATTTTGATGACTTACTTTTGAATTCCGAACTGTTAGTTCCATCATTTTGATGTCTTCACATCTGATGGACACTTCCATTCCAACTTGACTCATACTCATCTTCTTAAAAGTTCCTTGACATGTTTTTGTCATAATATCATTATGCTCCAAGAGAGTAGTTGATTCCCTTATCATGCTCGTGTACTCATTTGCGTATAAGGTTAGCAAAAACTCTTGCATAAAATAGTTAGTGTACCAAATATTATCCATATTACGATGTACAACTACTAAGTCAATTCCTCTTGAAAACAAAATTATTGTTAATTTTGAAATTATTTTTCAAGAAGAAACTTGATGTTGTTCCTCTTAGATTTCACAAAAAGAAATTATTTTGAACACATTGAAAATCTATTTAGCACAACCTAAATCCCATGTAAGCAACAAAAAGAATATTCAATTATTTCATGACCTAGCTATAAAAATAAAAGTTTCCTCAAAATCAATACCTTTGTTTAGTTGTTCCTCTCAACAACTAACTGTATAGAGTTCTTTGCCTATGTCTCTGTGAATGAGCCATAGGTATACTTCTTATGTTCCAGTTAGAATCAAGAAACTCGATTGTTGGAATTGTTTGTTCCTACTAATGGGCAGGAACTTTGCTTACACATATTCATTGAGTTGAACTTTTATTTGATGAACTTGAACTTGATCTTCATTTTTAAGCTCTTCTCCATACGTTCATATAGCTGGCTATTATTACTTTTTAGAGTGACATATTTCATATTAAGAACTCTAGCTCCACAGGAACTTGTGAGTTCAACATAAAAATTAAAAATCATCTTTAATTGTTTCTGGGAATAAACAAGTATCTCATAATAAATATGTCAATTCTTTATAACATTATATATCATTTTGCTATAAGCTCTTTGTGTTTAACAATTAGAGGTGCATTTTAACACTACCTCATCGCTTCTATTTTTAAATTCTTAGATGATTCTTATTGCTATTAATTCCAAAACACTTAAATCAAATGCTTAAGAATATAATACCATGTTTTCTCCTTTGAAGATCTCATAGTGTGTCTTATTGATCAACTTCTAATCATCCCTTTGTTGATGATTTAGCAAGTGATATTGATGGCTTTTTCTTACTTGTTCCTTATTCCTGCATACATCATCAAACTCATCTGGAACTGTAATCAAGTTCCTAGGCAATGCCATCATATGGAATCTTATATCCGAAAGATAATCTTTGAAACTCTCTTTTTACCTTGTTCCTAATGTGTTCGTTCCTTTTATGGAAGAACATGAACTTGTTCCTTCATTTTGGGTTAACATAAACTAAGATATATAATCTGTAGAATAAACCCAAAAGGAGATACTTTATGCATTTTAATGCTGGAAGGTTAGTCAAAAGAGAGGTAAATAAAATTACAGCACAAAAACAATAAACATAAAGTTCCAAATTAATCTCATGTGAAAATGAACTTCTGCTTTGTTCCTTTGAACCGAAATTGATTTCAAAAGAATTTGAAACTCGTTCCAAATTTTGAATTATTCCTGTACCATTTAATAGTTCCACTAACTTATCGTCCATCGCTTTCTACAAATCAATAGTCAATGTTTATTGATTTAAAAAAAAATTATGCATTTAATTTAATATAAATAAAATAAGTAGACAATAGGAACAATTGGCTATTATAAGATAATAAATGCACTGAGACTTTAATTACTTAACTCACATAATCACTTAGTCAGGTACACTTAGAACTTCATTAATTAAGATCCTATATAATAGTTATTTAGATTAATCATGAGATTAGATCATAGGATCATGGATTTACACGTTGTTCCTTTCCTTGAGGAACAAGCACATCATGCACCACGTTCAATTGAACGTGTTATATCCAATATATCACTTTCCTAAATCCTAGGAAATTGTTAAGCATGATCTCTTATTATCTTCTCTTATCCTAAATAAGAGTTTAATTTCACTTCTTTTTAATAATATCTAAGAAGGTTTCTCTAATTTTTTTGATTAAAACCTTCCTAAAGTTTAGCCTTAAACTTCTATTACCATTAGGATGTCAATATGAATTAACTTGTTTGACTTCATGCTTAATTCTACTATTTTGTTTATGACTATATAGAAGTTCATTTGAATCATTTTAGTTGTGCCATATACGTCTGTTCCTTTCAGAGGAACTGACGAATATTCTCTTATTACATTCATAAGTTCCTTTACCAATATTAATTATATTTGTAGTTAAACCTACAAAATATAATTACATTTGCACCAAAACTTGAAGAGAAGTTAGACTGAAATAATTCATATGTATGTAACAACCATAAAACAACTTCTCTTTCATAACCTTCTACAATCATGTATTAAATCAAATTTGAGAATAATAATGACCAAGATATATAGTATGTAAAGATTATTACCCAATTTCCTAGTAAATATATTTCACCTTTTACATACTTTTTCTAGATTTTGTAGTCATAGGAACTCATGTCTAGAACTACTTTCTAGAAACAACTAGCCTCTACATCAAGAGATCTTAGTTCTTTTCACATTACCTGCAAAATAAGCAAGTTCTTGGTTTTTGGTACCCAAATATATGTTGGGTCTTTTCTTGTTAGTAGGAGCAACATAAAATATCCATATTCATGATGCACGCACATATCTACCACTACTAACAAGGAACATCATATACTGACATAAGAAATATTTTAAATATTCATGATGCATAATAACACTATTATTTGGCAAATGAATAATAATATGAGCGCGATATAACATGTCAAAAATAATGGATTTTCCTTAAGATGAGAAACCAAGTTCCAAAGACACAAATATGCTTTTCCATATAACTTGTTCCTTCAACATTTCTAGTATATGATTCTTTGATATTTTAAAAAATTGGAAATCGAATTTTGTCTTTAGAAAACAATGCTAAATTATCCTAAATTTCTATAAAAACATCAAAGCCAAATAAAACAATCTTACTAGAAATACTATAAGGAACAAGTTCCAATTTAATACATGCGTATAAATAATATCTCAAGGAAGAGATACTTACATCAAAGGGGTTGTTCATAATCCTTGAGTGACTTCTAATTTGTGTATAAAAAGTCAGTCTTCACTTGTTCCTTTGAATGACATGGGGTGGAGTTCCTTTCTCGTACGTGTTCTTTCTTCTTGCAGGAACTTAACTCAGCAGGGTTTCCTCCATATCAATGAGTTCCGACTCTGATACCAATTGTTATTTCACTAGGAACACTACAAGAGGGGGGGTGAATTGTAGTGTGGAACTTATTGCCTAAATAATGTGGAATTTAAAACATAAGCAATAAGGAACTAAAAGTGCAAGAGAGGTTTTTACGTGGAAACTTCTTATCTCAATACAAGAAGAAAAACCACGACCTACTCAGGATTTAAACTCTTCACTATAATAGGAAATCTCCTATATGATTCAACCTATTACATACGCAAGTTCCACTCCGAACTCCAACTCTCTCATAATCTCCACTCTATAATCTAGTCTTAACTCTAACTCTTTCAAGAGTTCCCACAACTCTTTACAAAAGGTTTACTCAAACCCTTCACCCCCAGATAGACTTCACCCTAAGTCTACGCATACACAATAAGAACTTACTCAAGTTCCTAACTCGAACTTACTCAAGTTCCTAACTCGAACTTACTTAAGTTCCTAACTTGAACTTGATACAAGAATTCACTCAAACCCTTTACCAAGTTCCCATTACAAGAGTTCACTCAAACCCTTTAACCCCAAACTCAAATACAGACGCTTGATAATTTGTTTTAACTCTAGTATATAGAAACTGAATAACTGTAAAGGAAAATGACACTCGTAGGAACTCGGAACTCACAGGAACTGGCTCAAATAAGGAATAGAAAATATAATTCTTTTGTAACGCTATTCCTTAAGCCAAACTTATGGAATGACATAAGTCTAACACTATGGAAAGATACCAGTCAAACAATTTGAACCTCAATTGAACTTGTATATTTATAGCAGTCTTTTAGAATGAACGTGGGATTAATCATGTGTTGGTGGTTAAACCATTATCCCAAGATGTTCCTTACCCCGAGGAAACGTTCCTCAATCATCCCATGATCTCCATGATCACTGTTAAACGTGGGAGAGAATTAAGTTATTGCTTCCTAAAATCTAACGTTTACTTATGCAATCGTGATTTAAATTTTATTTTTGATTAAAAATTATTTTAATTAATAACATCAAAATTTAATATTTTTATCAAATAATATATTTAAAGGAATTTCTTGTAAATTCGCAAATGATTTTATTTTGGAATAAAGATAAAATCTTTTACATAAAAGATCTTTTCTTTAATATCAGATTTGTACCATATAAAATCATTTTCCTAAAATATAGCCTATAAAAACTCAACAAAATCCTTTTAAGCGTTGCACAATATTTTACACGCCTAGTTCCTTACTTTGTTCCTTTTACTTAGATTGATAGACGAGCATGTCTGTTTCTTAGAGAGGAACAGACATACAATTTCTTTAACAATACTCATTATACATATTATAAATCTACGCCTTTTATTTTCCGAAAACTGAAAAGATATCAGATTCCTAAAGAAACCGATTTTATTAATTTATTTAAAACTTATTTTTTATTTTAAAACTAAACTTATCTTTTATTTTAAAACTAAAACTTATCTTAAAACAACTAATGCACATTATTTATAAATATTTAACCACGTAGAGATTTATTAAGAAATAAACTCTAAATAAATTCTTATAGATTAAGATAATAATATGCCTCAGATTTATTGACTCTTAAATACTTTTGACTCTAAGTTCCACGAGTTGCTTTGACCTTACGAGTTCCTTTAGACCTTGTTCCATTACTTTTCATGTTTCCATATACTTACATGAATCCTAAAAAATAAACTCATATTTTCTGCCTTCATGCTCCATGTTGCTCCAACTCAAGAACCGCATGTTGATAGCTCCACCTTTGGAACTTCAGTGTGCTAGTTCCTTTAAGAAACTTCGCACTCATAGTTACTGCTCATGAACTTCTTGTTTGAACTCTGAAACGTTATATTGCTGCTCCCACTCAGGAATTGCTCCAGAACTTCATATTCAGTGTTCCTCATAGGATGTACCTAGGAAACGCTCTAGTTGTGTTCCTTTTAAGAACTCTTTTAGGAACTTCACTTCTTGGAAAACCTTCATGATGTGATATTCAACCTTTGTTGACTTGTTTCATGTTAGTAATATGCACATCTCAAACACACATGTTAGTTAGATAATCATCACACTAGTAGAATAAATGCTTATTGCTGCGGTCAAAAAGTGGCCTATTGCGGCGGTTTTGGGCGCGCAGCAATTATGGGAGCAGCAATAGGTAAATAATATACTGCTGCGGTTTTTAACCGCAGCAATATTTCAACATATTGCTGCGGTTTCTAGCACAAAACCGCAACAATATTATCATTTTATATCAGAAAAAATCTAGTATATTGCTGCGGTTTCTGGCCAAAACCGCAGCAATATGACCTTATACAGAAAAAAAAAATTACATTTGCCAATTAAATTTGAAATATTAAAACCAAACATGTAACATATTCACTATCCATTAAATTTGCAGACAAATTGAAGATAAAATTTTTATTAATATATAAAGATGAAAAGTTTAATTACATCAATATTACAAAAGAATAAAATGTAAAATAGAAAAGCAAAGTTAAAAAAATAATTACCAATAAATGACTAATAAGAACAAATAATACTAAAAAACTGAAAATAAAAAAGAGATCTAACTACAAACCAAACTTAAGAAACGAAAAAAAAATGAAAATAAAAACGAAAAAAACAGAAAAGCAAAATCTAATTACATCAATGTTACAAAAGAATAAAATGTAAAATAGAAAAGCAAAATAAAAAAACAATTACCAATAAATGACTAATAAGAACAAATAATACTAAAAAACTAAAAATAAAAAAGAGATCTATCTACAAACCAAACTTAAGTAACGAAAAAACAATGAAAATAAAAACGAAAAAAAAAAGAAAATTCTTAAAACAAAAAAACGACAAAAACGAAAAAAAAATAAAGAAAAAGGTAAATAACAAAACAGACCTTGAAACCAAAGTGAACGATGACAGAAGACGCGAAGAAGACGACCGCGAACGAGGACCGACGACCATGAACGACGACCGACGACCGCGAACGACGGCTTGGTGAATGACGACGAAGACGACATTGGTGAGAGGGTTTGAAGGAGACGGCGTCAGTGAGAGGTGAAGACGACGACGTTGGTGAGAGAATGAAAGGTGGAGACGACGATGTTGGTAAGAGCTTGGGAGGTGAACGACGACGATGTCGGTGGGAGGTGGACGACGACGACGTTGGTGGGAGGTGAACGACAACGACGTTGGTAAGGTTTGAACAGCGAACAAAGAGGGAAGATGTGAGAGGATGAGAGGATGAGAGGAGAAAGGAGAGGTTTGAAAAACGGCTGAGGGTTTGGGTGAGAGAGAGAAGGAGAGGCGTGTGAGGTTGAGAAAAGGATAGTGGGAAAAAACCCTAACAGATGGTTTTATATTCTTTTTTAATGATATTGCTGCGGTCCTACGTGGAAACCGCAACAATATTAGTTGTACACATGTTTTTAAAATGATAAACGTTAGACAATATTGCTGCGGCTTTGGGTGGGAACCGCAGCAATATTGTCAATTTATATTTTTTTATTTCTTTTTGCGTGTTATATTGCTGCGTATAGGTAAAACTGCAGCAATATCGCCGCAGCAAATAGCATTTATTCTACTAGTGTCATTTGTTTACAATCATCAAAATACTACATGATTCAACAATCCCACATTAAACATGTAATCATTTAATGTCCTTCTTAGATACAATACTCAAATCTTTACTTCTTGTAACATCCTTGTTACACCATGGATCAAAGAATACAAATCCAATAATCATGCTTATGATACGATAGAATTACGCATTACAATGCTACATATTGATTTCCAATCACAATCATGCTACCAAGCAATCTCATCAATCACAGTTGTTCCCTATCATGATTCTAAGTTCCAATAGAATAATTCACAACCTAACATGATACTAGTAAATGCAACTAAATTGGTACGCGTACGTACCTTTTAACGAAGAATTTTCGCTGCCTAATCAAACGTTTCGCTTATTAAATTGGGACCTAAACGAATAAGGAAGTACTTCAGTGCTACGTCCTTGATATTATTACCATATAACACGTGACTATCTATATCAACTTAGTATTTCGGAGTATAAAAATAACTAATCTTGTTGTTTATTAACTTTCTTTTCTTTCATAACTTTATTGAACTTCGTCTTTTAAGAACCAATAACAGTGAGCCAAGCTGATTTTAGTTAGTTTAATAACATAATACCTTTACCAACTCCATTTAAATACTTATGTCAAAACTACTAAAATCATATTCGAATAACAAGGCCATTATAACATTCTAACAATAACTAACAATCTGATTTCTTAACTTTACACCTTACTTACTTACAAAACCCTATATCAGATTTACAACTTAAATTAGATTTACAACTTAAATAAATTATACAAACTTAATCAATTAATAATTTACTCTAATTACAATTAAATTAACTTACAACTTCATATAATAGAAACCAGGTTATAAAATATTAGGTACTAAAAGAAAATCATAGTATACATTTTTTTTTTAACACTACGTCTTGCCGGCGTCAAACACCGGCAACCAAACTCTGGCGCCGACTAGCCCACGCACCACCGCACTCGCGCACCGCACGCATGCCGCAACGAGCCTCGACTTTCTTTGCACGACTCATGCACCACACTCGCACACCTTCTTGCACAACTCTCGCACAACCACGGTTCACGCTCATTCGCACCACACTCGAGTCACACGCCTCGCTCGTTGCACAGCACCCTTGAAACCCTCCTTGGTTCGCACACACACAACATAACCCGCCACTAGTCTTGCTCACTCGCACGAACACTCCCGTCGCATAAAATCTCGCATGCCCCGCTTGTTCGCACACTCTCATCGTGCGAACCGCTCACACAGCACACCCTCGCACAGTATGACTCCTCGAACACCACACACACCACATGCACACATGTCGTCCCTCTCCGTCGAAGGGTATGAGGCTCAGAGAGGGAGAAGGAGAGAGAATATGAGAGAGAGAGAGAATGACTGAGAGAGAGAGAGAGAGGGGGAGAGAGGGGGAGAGAGGGAGAGAGATAGATTAGGGTTTTTTGAATTTTTTTTATTCTTTTATTTTATTCTCCTATTTATAGTGTGGCCATCGTAAGTCTAATAGGACTTGGTTTATTTTATTTATTCCAAAATTAAAATAAACCAAACTATAATATAATTACTTATAGTTCCAGGCGTACCCGAACTGTATTCTTTGTTTTGTAAATAATACTAAAATACCTTTCGATTCTATTCTTTATATCTGCTTATTTATAAAGAATAACTCTAAAATACGGAGTATTACAAGCTCAGCTTCAACTGATGAACTCTCGTCTTAAGGAACGAGACAAAGAGATCAAATTACTGAGGAAGAGGAAGACACTCTAGCACTGCCACCTCCAATCAAGTCCAAGACGGATTTGAGGTTTGAAAAACTCTTAACAATTGATCCAGTAAACTCTTGCACTCGAGGTCCAGGCTCATGGCCATGACATCATTGATCCTGAATTGAGGGAAAGCTCCCTAAAGAGGTAGTATTTGGTGACTCCCAAAATTCAAGGGGGTCAAAGACCCATATGATCATTTGAGAGCTTTCTTCATTTCTATGTCTCTCAAAGGCATGAGCAAGGACTTGTTTGCTTATGTGGTTTCCTTGACCTTGGATGCACCATCCATCCAAGTAGTTCAAATCACTTAACAAGACCAAGCTGATCATTTGAGAGCTTTCTTCATTTCTATGTCTCTCAAAGGCATGAGCAAGTACTTGTTTGCTTATGTGTTTCCCTTGACCTTGGATGCACCATCCATCCAAGTAGTTCAAATCACCGAATAAGACCAAACTAAATGACCATGTCTACATCAGAGAAGAGTTACAGAAACATTACATATATAATAATCAGCTTCCCATTGGTTAAAGCCCAATTAATTATTCCTATAGTTACTTGCATTTTTAGCCCAATACTTTAAAAAAGCCCAATAGTTAATTATTCATGATAATCAATTATGTTATTTTTAAAAATATATATTTTCAGATATTTTAGGATTTTATCGTGTAAAATAAGATTTCTGGAGTTCAAGGATAAAAGAAAATCGTCAAGACGCAATTTCGAAAAAGAGCAGTCAAAAGCGTGTTAAAAAGCAAGGCAATAGCACATTCCTATGCCTATTGCAACACCATGCGTCTGGCGAAAGGCCTAGCGCAGCTTTGTCCACCTGTGTCAGGTGCACCAATATGCACCGTACCTGACACATGACACTGTGCCACACACTTAACCGTGCGCTTTGTGCACTGCTTTGCGTGAAATGTAGTTTCCTTTTCTATCTTTTTAAAGTGCGTACCACGTGTACGCTTTTTACTCTGAATGTCGCGTCAGGCGCACCAATGTGCGCCTTGCACATATATTTGTGCATTACAGGTCATCTTGCGCCGCAGATGGTGCGTGAAGCGCACATCCCTTTTTTCGATAAACACCTCTCGACATCCGTACGGTTTACGAACGATTTTTCATACTTTTAACACTTAACTTTAAACATACGACTTTTATACATTACGAATTCTCTCTACAAAACTCATACCTTTCAGATCTACAAACACAAACACAAACACATTCAAATCTACATACTTTCAAACATTCATATTTTGAAGCGTCACGATTGTTCTTCTCGAAGGTTGTCAATCTCACAGACCAGAGCAACAATATAATCTTGAAGGTCCTTAATTAATCTGCTATTTTTATATTGAAGTTACTCACGATTTCTTTTATAATATAGATCTTTATATTGAAGGTTGTCAATCTCGCATACCTATGCATGCTTCATGATTGTCCTGTTAATGTTATCATCACCTCGCATGTTATTTTTCCTGTTAGTCTAGTACAAACACTTCAGCAACTACAAGAGGGGGGGTGAATTGTAGTTGGGGAGATTTTCTAAATTTTTGCGGAAATAAAAGAATGATTGACTAAGAAAGAGATAAATGCATAAACAAGAAAGAAATAAGGACACGGGATTTTTACAAGGAAAACTTCCTAGGCCCAATAAGAAGAAAAACCTTGACCACGAGGGATTTTGACGCAATTCTCTTTAATAACTTTAGGCCAAAGACTCTCTTTTGTACAACATAAACTCGGACCTACTCTGTTCCTATAAGAACTGGTTCCCAGTCAACTTGTTCCCCCTGAACAGTTGACTTTCTCTCTTGACTTCACTCGAAGTCTTTTCTCTTTCTCTCTTCTCTTTCTCTTTCTCTTTTTCTCTCAAAATGATTACAGATTTAGATTCACTCAACCCAATCTATAATACACTAAGTAATAATGAAAGAACAATAAAATCGAATACACTTTCACTAAGATATTACACTTAAAATTCTGAAAGCATACATTAAAAGATTGTTACACAAAAATATTTGTAGAAGATAATCTACCTATGATCTTCTCCACGATCTTCTCCACGATCATAATGGAGCTTGTATTCAGCCACACTCCTTCCATGATCTATCCGTTGTAAGTTACCGTTGGGAGTTAGGCAGTTAGTTTCCACAACTTCAGCCACTAACACTCGCGTATCCATTTTCCCACGCCTTGAAAGTAGGTGGGCTGTTGTGGTTCCTAAAATCTAGGAACTACCTCAACTCATCCACATTAGGCGCTTATTAGGTTAGTTTTTGACGGCTCTTCTTCAAGAATTCTATCCAAAAAGCCGCGCACAAACTAACTTCACAGAATATTATGGAATCACAAAATATAACAATTTTTACAACCATAATATAAACGGTTTGTCACAAATAAAGTTTAACAACTTAATTCTTGATTAATCTCCTAATCAATTCTCCATAAGTTAGTTAACATATTATTTGTGATATCTAAAGGATAATAAGCTAAAAAGAATAAATCTAGATTATAAACAAAGCGAAAACAAAAACGATTAAATCTAATAACATAGAATTAAACTAATAACACACGAATGAAAATGAAACTAAATTAAACAAAGTTAACTATTTGTCATTATCAAAATAGTGAAACAACAATATTCCCCCTTTTTGATGATGACAAATAATTGGATAAATTTTTTTATGTTTTTATGTTTTAAGAAAGAAAGAAAAAATAAATCAGAGAAAAAAATAACACACAAAAAAATAACACAAACTAGACCTAAGTAGACTCAACTAAGACTGGGAACAAGATCAGGCTCTACTGGGAACAGGGATGAGAAAAACATGCATAGGAACTAAGATATAAAAAAATTTATATACATACAACAATATCTCTTCCCCCTTTGTCATTATCAAAACCAAGTTATGAACCTGCAGCACTAGAGAGTCAAGAGTCTAGGCATCAAACAAGTTGCTCAAAGATAGATCTCATAATATTAGCCATCCAAGCACAAAAAAATAAGCAGGCAGAAAGTAGCAATATGGACAGCAGATTTTAAACAATATGCAGAGTAAAGCAGAAAAATAGAAGAGAGAATCAAAAGAAATTGTTTAATAATAATTACAGCCACAAAAAAACTTGTCCAATTGTTTCAAAGTTAAAGGAAGTTAGGGTTTTGAGCGTTTGAAGAGAGTGGAGACCACAAAATCAATTTTTGAGATCACACCATCCACCTTGTTCCTGATCCCCATATCAGCATTCTTGATGGCTATCATTTGTTGTTGCTGCTGAGAATCCAGAACAGAGACAGTGGTCTCTATGGCATTGATCCTGGTGTGCAGAAGGGTCAAAGAGTCTTATATTTCCCGAAGTAGCTTGTTGAGCCCAGTAGTAGATAACAACGGAAAATTCACAGCAGTAGAAGGAACTAGATCCGATTCTAGGTGAATAAACACTGTTTCACCTTGATTCTGCTCCTTCAGAACTTGGACCTAGCTAACCTTTGACTCTTCCTCACAGACCCACTTGGAACTCCCTCTTCTCCCAGCTTCCTCTTACTACCCACCTCAACCTTGACAGGCGTTTCTTCCCTCTCAAAATCTATCTTCCCATTGACCAGCCTTAAGCTAAGCCTTGACAGAGTGTCCTTGGTAAGATAATTTTTTGGCTCAAGACAAAAAGAGGGACTGGCAGGTAATTTAACTTTGCAATTTTTGAAGACAGTGGAGAGAAGGTTCCCATAGCCGACTTTGGTGTTATGGGAAACGCAGTGAGAGAGATGTGAAATAATCAAAGAAGGGAAGTTGATTTTGATATAATGGAGAGATCCATTAGATTGGCCTGGGTTCTTTTTGAGGAACGGGGTAGAATGAAACGCCAAACAAACTGGAATAACAATTTGTGAAAGGGGGATAATTCTTTTTGATCTAAAGATAATGCATTAGAATTGCCATTAAAGAAAGCAAGAATTTTAGCATTGGAGACTCCATTGATGTTAAGTTTCGCCCTACCCTTAATATATTCGTTGTAACCCTCAATTGGGACATCAAACCATTGCCCCAGTTTCTTTTCAGTTAAATTAACCACACAACCATTCACTACACTCACACATACCCCCTCAGTTATGTTAAAACTTGAACATAACTCTTTCATTTCTTTTTCATAAAGACCCTCATCTAAACTGACAATTTTCCACCATTTTTGAAACTTTAATATGTTCAACAGTTCCGTCCTGTAACAGCCCGCTCTTCCGAGCTGCTAATGAAATACATTCGACAACCATAAGCTAGAATTCAACTCCTAAATAAATTAACTTTGCAGCGGAAAAACATCCTTAATTACACCAATACATCAACCAATATTCCCGAATTTTATACATCGAAAATATCAATAACTATTCTCAAACCGACTATCTAAAATACAAGCTTAATCCTTAAGCCACTATGACACCTTAATCTTGATCCACTTCGAATTCCGAGCTCTGTATATCAAACCTGCAAATTCAGAGAAGAAAATACAAAACAAACACAATTCATAAATGAGTGGAAAACTCGTAACCTTTACTTCAGCCCGTTATAAACATTTTATTTCTCAAATCATTTTCATCTTGTTACACAGCTGGAATAGCTCACTTTCTTAAACAATCAGTGGCAAGTACAGGCTTTGGACAAAGGACAAACACTGCCTCCAAGGTTCGTTATGGAGCCCAGCAATACTACCCCCAAGGTTCGTTATGGAGCGTAGCCGACCGTATCAGGTAAAAAAGTAACCATCCTCCACCCATACCTTGCCCACTTTCTATTTTCAGTTCATAAACTAAGCCAGCAAAACATTTGCGTATTCATAATCAATCAATGACATTCACCATCATATTCATATCTATGGCCATAGTACGAAGTTATTTACGAAAACATAACACAGAAATCACACACACATGGGCATGAGTAAATGATTTTACTGAATATAAAAGTTACCTGAACGTAATTCAGATTCTACCAACATAATCTCCTTCATAATCCCGAATGGTTCTTCATTCCAAAATCATCCTCCAATAATAACCTCATAATAATAACGATAATTAATAACTAATCTTAACTAATCTAATCTAACGCAATCCACTATGCTAACCAAACTAAATGCCACAACTAGAAACTAACTAATTCTATATAACTTCCAAACTTATCTTGTCAACTCCAATCTAAGATATTACTAGTAGTAACAATCACTAACGAATTATACTAAATTAACATAAGAAATCGTAACCCATAACTCTTTTTCAAAAACAATAGAACACTAACTAGACTTGCCAATAAACTACAAACTACTTTTACTAATTACTAAGCACAACTAGGAACAACGCATCACCAAGACGACGACGCTTTAAAAACAACAGTTACCATCAACACCAACCACATAACAAGAATAACACCCACACCAACACAGCAACAACACCACCACCTCCACCACCAACAACAAAACAACAGCCACCACAACCACAAGTAACTACAACAATTAAGTTTACCATTTTAAAAATAAACTACCACACTAACACCACAACAATATAACAACAACATAATTGCAACAACAATAATTCAAGAACAACTTGAACATAATTTACAAATTACAAAACCAGAATGAGAGGAAGAGGTATATTATACCTCTGCTAAAATAGCAGCGAAGAACAGATGGATGAAGGGGTTTCGAGGCTTCGGTGCGCGACAGCGGAGCACCGACGAGCACCACTAGGTGTGGTGAGGCGACGCACGTCAGGCAGAGCTACAGCAGCAACCACCAGGTGGCGCGATACATGGCAGCAGCAAACACAAACAACAACAACAACATCGACATCGACGAAACAGAGGAGAAGAGAGAAAACGAGAACAACAACAAAGCTGGTTCGTAGCGGCGAGACAAGCCGAGGCTCCGGCGAGCTGCAAGGGGGTGGGGAAATTCCGATGAACTGAAACAGGGGAGATGCGCGAGAGAGAGATGATTGATTGGGGTTTTGGGTTTCACGGGTTGGGGTTTGGGTTTTGAGAGTAGCACGAGGAGAGAGAAAATAAATGGGGTTGGGGTTTTGTTCATTAAACCGACAAAAGGGGGGGTCCAAGACCGACTTTGCCTTCCTAATTGGGCCAAATACCACCAACTTAAACTTAAAATCCAAAATATATAATAATAACACCATATAAATATATATTTTACGAACACGACAATATAATTCACATTCCACATCACAAATAAAATAAGAATTTCCGAAACATAATTAACTTCTAAATAAACATTCTTAAAAACGGGGCTATTACATACTACCACCCTTATTTAAAGTTTCGTCCTCGAAACTTGAAAATAATAATTTAGATAAAACCAAAATCTCAAACTCATAAGAATCAGGCATCAACCCTCAATTCTACCATCAGCTTCTGTAGCTCCACTTCAACTCAATATTAAAATCGAGGAGCAAAGAAAACAAAAGGGGCAAAATTTCAGCATAGGAGTCCAGACATCTCATTCATAGAGATCTCGTTTGAAATTCTTTTACTTATTCAAATAATACAATTTTTCTCGAAACACATAACATCTTTAACAATGCAAAACACTACACCTTTACATAAATGAAATCATTTAGCACACGCAAAAGCACAAACACTTATATACTAAACCTTCGAATTTCCTAATTTCCGATCATCAATTCTCAACCACTAATAATCCCGAATTGATTTCAAACATTCCCAAAGACCTTTTACCCTCGCTAGGTAGCCAACTAGGCATACGGTCGCAAGGTTGCTCTGATACCATCTGTAACAGCCCGCTCTTCCGAGCTGCTAATGAAACACATTCGACAACCATAAGCTAGAATTCAACTCCTAAATAAATTAACTTTGCAGCGGAAAAACATCCTTAATTACACCAATAAATCAACCAATATTCCCAAATTTTATACATCGAAAATATCAATAACTATTCTCAAACCGACTATCTAAAATACAAGCTTAATCCTTAAGCCACTATGACACCTTAATCTTGATCCACTTCGAATTTCGAGCTCTGTATATCAAACCTGCAAATTCAGAGAAGAAAATACAAAACAAACACAATTCCAAAATGAGTGGAAAACTCGTAACCTTTACTTCAGCCCGTTATAAACATTTTATTTCTCAAATCATTTTCATCTTGTTACACCGCTGGCATAGCTCACTTTCTTAAACAATCAGTGGCAAGTACAGGCTTTGGACAAAGGACAAACACTGCCTCCAAGGTTCGTTATGGAGCCCAGCAATACTACCCCCAAGGTTCGTTATGGAGCGAAGCCGATCGTATCAGGTCAAAAAGTAACCATCCTCCACCTATACCTTGCCCACTTTTTATTTTCAGTTCATAAACTAAGCCAGCAAAACATTTGCGTATTCATAATCAATCAATGACATTCACCATCACATTCATATCTATGGCCATAGTACGAAGTTATTTACAAAAACAGAACACAGAAATCACACACACATGGGCATGAGTAAATGATTTTACTGAACATAAAAGTTACCTGAACGCAATTCAGATTCCACCAACATAATCTCCTTCATAATCCCGAATGGTTCTTCATTCCAAAATCATCCTCCAATAATAACCTCATAATAATAACGATAATTAATAACTAATCTTAACTAATCTAATCTAACGCAATCCACTATGCTAACTAAACTAAATGCCACAACTAGAAACTAACTAATTCTATATAACTTCCAAACTTATCTTGTCAACTCCAATCTAACATATTACTAGTAGTAACAATCACTAACGAATTATACTAAATTAACATAAGAAATCGTAACCCATAACTCTTTTTCAAAAACAATAGAACACTAACTAGACTTGCCAATAACCTACAAACTACTCTTACTAATTACTAAGCACAACTAGGAACAACGCATCACCAAGAAGACGACGCCTTAAAAACAACAGTTACCATCAACACTAACCACACAACAAGAATAACACCCACACCACCACCTCCACCACCAACAACAAAACAACAGCCACCACAACCACAAGTAACTACAACAATTAAGTTTACCATTTTAAAAATAAACTACCACACTAACACCACAACAATATAACAACAACATAATTGCAACAACAATAATTCAAGAACAACTTGAACATAATTTACAAATTATAAAACCAGAATGAGAGGAAGAGGTATATTATACTTCTGCTAAAATAGCAGCGAAGAACAGATGGATGAAGGGGTTTCGAGGCTTCGGTGCGCGACAGCGGAGCACCGACGAGCACCACTAGGTGTGGTGAGGCGACGCACGTCAGGCAGAGCTACAGCAGCAACCACCAGGTGGCGCGATACACAGCAGTAGCGAACATAAACAACAACAACAACAACAACCACATCGACATCGACGAAACAGAGGAGGAGAGAGAAAACGAGAACAGCAACGGCGCTGGTTCGCAGCGGCGAGACAAGTCGAGGCTCCGGCGAGCTGCAAGGGGGTGGGGAAATTCCGGTGAACTGAAACAGGGGAGATGCGCAAGAGAGAGATGATTGATTGGGGTTTTGGGTTTCACGGGTTGGGGTTTGGGTTTTGAGAGTACCACGAGGAGAGAGAAAACAAATGGGGTTGGGGTTTTGTTCATTAAACCGACAAAAGGGGGGGTCCAAGACCGACTTTGCCTTCCTATTTCGGCCAAATACCACTCAACTTAAACTTAAAATCTAAAATATATAAATAATAACACCATATAAATAGATATTTTACGAACACGACAATATAATTCACATTCCACATCACAAATAAAATAAGAATTTCCGAAACATAATTAACTTCTAAATAAACATTCTTAAAAATGGGGCTATTACACGTCCACTTGGACTTTTTGCACCATGCAACATCAACACAGAAACCCACAAGAAATTGTGAGGATTTTGTTTTCTTACCTCTTTTTGTAGGAACTGTAATCTCTTTTTCTTGTTCGCTTTCAGCTTCGTTTTCACCATCTTCTTGTTTTGGAGAGAGAGAAACAGGAGCAGAGGATTCTGATTTTGACCCAGTGGAATCTTCTTTGGTCTTGGATGATTCTTGAGCGCTGATTTCATCAAGGGATGGTGTTTTTTCTCTAGGAAACTTTTCGTGATCACCAGAATTTTTACTGTGAGAAGACACGGTGAAAGGGGTTTTGGAGGGAGGTTGAAGATGAGCGATGAGAGAGAGAGATGAATTGATGTGAGAGTTGGAAGTTGTGAAGGGGGTTAGTGATGTGATGAGTTGGGTTATAAAGTAATGATGATACCATGTGAAAGAGAAGTAGAGGGTTAGGTTTAATGAAACGGTTTATTGGATTTTGGAAGAAATTTAATAAAGTTTCTTCATTTAACTCAGATTAACCGAACGTGTAATTGTGGCAATAATACATGTTAACGCATTTAATTATGGAATGGATGTATGAAAAGAAAAATAAGCAAGGAAATTTGGAGGGAAAAATAGAAAAAATAAAAATACTCTTGCATATGATAAAATGTGTCCATAATGTACAAACTACATACGTACCAAATATGTGCAAGGACAATAAGGGTAATATTCAAAGACATATGTGAGTCCTTATACTTGACCCTAGGTGTATAAATTTTAATTCATGAAAGTTGCAGGACATACTCAGTAAGAAACAATTCTTGGGGAATTAACATCATTTGTACATTTAAACAATTCTTATCATTCCTAGTTCCAAGCGTATCTTTTCAAACCTGTCCCTAGATAGAGGTTTAGTCAATATGTCAGCTATTTGATTTTCAGTTGGACAAAAATCAACTTTGACTAATCCCTTTTCTACATTGTCTTTTAGGAAATGATGTCGTATGTGAATATGCTTGACTCTAGAGTGATGAACTGGATCCTTGAAATGCAAATGGCACTAGTATTATCACAGAGTATGGAACACATTAAATTTTATGCCAAATCACGTACCTGTTGCTTGATCCATAATACCTGAGAGCAGCAACAGCAGCTGCCACGTATTCAGCTTTGACTGTTGAAAGAGCACTATTGTTCTGTTTCTTTGAACTCCAAGAAACTAAGCTTGATCCTAGGAACTGGGCAATACCCGAGGTGCTTTTACGATTCACCAAGTCTCCAGCATAGTCAGCATCAGAATAGCTAACTAGATCAAAGATGTCACTTCGAGGATAGAACAAACAAAGATCATCACTTCCTTTCAAATATCTAAGGATCCGTTTGACAGCGTCAAGTGAGATTCCTTAGGATTTGATTGGAATCTAGCACATAAACCAACACTAAAGGAGATATCAGGCCTACTAGCAGTTAGATAAAGTAAGGAACCAATCATACCTCTGTAGAGTTTCTGATCTACGGACTTACCACTTTGGTCCTCATCTAACCTTGTTCCTGTTCCTATTGGAGTATGGTTGTTTTTGCTTGATCCAGTCCATATTTTTTCAATAACTCCCTTACATATTTTTGTTGATGGATTATTATTCCTCTTTCAGTTTGCTTGATTTGCAAGCCGAGAAAGAAGTTTAATTCTCCCATCATGCTCATTTCAAATTCACTACGCATTAACTCAACAAATTCCTTACAAAGAGATTTGTTAGTTGCACCAAAAATTATATCATCTACATAAATCTGAACCACTAGGATGTTTGTTCCTTTGGATCTAAGGAACAGGATCCTATCAACTTTTCCTCGTATAAAATCATTAGAAAGTAAAAATTTTGAGAGTCTTTCATACCATGATCTAGGAGCTTGCTTGCCCATAAAGAGCTTTATCTAGCTTATAGACATGGTTAGGAAGATCAGGGTTTCAATCAGGAGGTTGTTCCATATCTTCTATTAAATACCCATTTAAAAAGGCACATTTGACGTCCATTTGGTACAAACCTAAAACCCATGAATGCAGCAAAGGCAATCAAAATTCTTATTGCTTCTATTCTAGCTACAGGAGCAAAGGTTTCATCGAAGTCAATACCTTCTTGTTGATTTACCCTTTGGCTACGAGTCTGGCTTTGTTCCTTATGACTGTTCCATGTTCGTCCAGCTTGTTCTGAAGACCCATTTAGCCCAATCACCTTTTGGTTTTTAGGCTTGGTCTCAAGATGCCAGACCTTGTTCCTCTGGAACTCATTCAGTTCCTCTTGCATGGCATTTATCCAGTCAGACTCCAGAAGGGCATCATTGTGATCTCGTGGTTCTGTCATAGACAAAAAAGCTTGGAAAGCACAAAATTTTTCAGTTGGGATCTCGTTTGAGTTCCCTTTTCAATATCACTTACGATTAAATCCAAGGGATGGGATTTCAGGTGTTTCCATGGTCTTGGTTCAAATCTCCTTGTCTCTGCTCCTCCAGCTTGAGGATCTTCATTCGTTTCATTTTCTGGATGAATTTCTGTTGCCTGTTCCTCTTGTGTGACAGGATCAGGAACAACCATCTCTTCTTCAGGAATATGTTTTTTGTCGGTTCCTGCAGGTGTTAGTTCCTCATCAAGGTTCACTGACTCCTCAGAACGAGTCAGTCCAATTTCAAAGTCATTTTCATGACTTAGTTCTGCAGGGAGTTAGTTTCATCGAAAATAATATGGACACTTTCCTCAAACCATTGTTCTTTTGTTATAAACTCTATATGCTTTACTATTTAAAGCATATCCAATAAAAACAGCCTCATCACTTCTATCATCAAACTTTCCTAAATTGTCTTTACCATTGTTATGTACAAAACATTTACGACCAAAGATTCTAAAGTATGAGATATTGGGTGTTCTTCCTTTGAGTAGCTCATAAGGAGTCTTCTTGACAATATGATGTAGCATGCCGTGTTTACTGCTTCAGCCCAGAAATTCTTCGGAAGATTGCTGGCTATTATCATTGTTCTTGCCGTATCCTCCAATGTGCGATTCTTCCTCTCCACCACGCCATTTTGTTGTGGGGTCCTAGGAGCGGAGAAGTTGTGATCAAGTCCTTCATTTCAGATCGGCTTTGGATTCGAACAGGGCCACATAAGTCCATATGAAGCAACTCAAGAGGACTTTGTGTGCTTATTATCTTCTTCGGTTTGAACGAGGATCTAACTTGTTTTCCTTTTGCACATGGTCCACAAACTTTAAGATTTGAGACTTTTATTGTTGGTAGACCAACAACTAAGTCCTTACCACTTAGCTTCTGGAGCAACGCCATACTTGCGTGACCACACCTTTTATGCCAAAGAAGTGGTTCATTGTCGACGGCACTTAAACAAGTTAGGTTGTTCCTAGGAACAAGGTTGAGGTCAACAACGTAAGTGTTTCCTTTCCTAGTTCCTTCCAGAATCTTGGTACATGTTCCTGTATTACTTACTACACAACACTCATTAGTAAAATTCATACTATTCCCTTTGTCGCAAAATTGAGAAATACTAAGTAGATTGTGTTTCAAACCCTCGACAAAAAATACATTATCTATGGAATGTGACTTAGACTTTCCTACCTTACCTATAGCTACAATATTACCGGTAAGATTGTCTCGGAAGGTCAAAAATCCTCCATCATAGGCTGAAAGCGAGAGAAATTTCTTTTTATCTCCTGTTATGTGTTTAGAACAACCGCTATCGAGGTACCACAGGTTGTTCCCCATCACTTTAGCATGTATCCAAAAAAATCAGTTAGTGGTAGGAACCCAGTCTGACTTGGGTTCCTCTGTTAGGCTAGTATTTCTCTTAACTTCCCATACTTACTGAATTAAGCGAGTGTTCATCTCAATATGTTCTTCTCTGGAGAACAGTTAGACACTAAGTGTCCATTGTTCCCACAGTAAGGGTATATTCGGCTGCTTGAAAGATCAACATATTTTTTCATTTTTTTTTCCTTCTTGTGATTGAAACCTAACCCACTCCTCCCTTCATTTTTATACTTTTGTATCCAACTCACTAGATCAGGAAGTTTTGTTCTTGAAGATTCTATTTTCTCTTTAAGTACCAGATACTTATTTAAAACCTTTTCATGTTCGAATTTTAATTTCTCGAACTCGGATCTGGTATTTATAGAGGAACTAGTTCCTTCAGGAACAAATAGTTTCAATTCAGCCATCGCCATATTCAAGAAATAATTTTCATTTTTAGCATTTTCAAAAGCTTCTCGAATACGTCGGTTTTCATCGAAAACTTCAAAGAATCTTTCCTCAATATTAGCATTTACTGTTTTCAACCAAATTGAATGTCCTTTGGTGACTTCTAAAGCTTTTTCTAAATTTTTTTCTCTAACGCAAATGGCCTTGTAGTCATCCAAAGTTTCTAAAAGAAGTTTTATTGATTGATTCTTTGAAAGTTCTTTTAACTCTTCTTCAATAACATTAATGCGTACCTTATTGTTTGGCAAGTCTTCTTCCTCGTCTGTCTTTGCCTTGAGACACAAATGAGTTGTTTCCTCTTCTGGTTGTTCCTGCTCCTCGTCTGAATCCGATTCTCCCCAGGCAGCAACCGTGGCCCTTCTCATATCAACTTTTGAGAACGGTTTTTGTTGTTCCTTTCCTTTCTCCTTGAATTTTCCTTTGCCCTTGTCATTTTCCTAGAGTAGACATTCCTTTATGAAGTGTTCAGGACTTCCACATTTGTGACAGCTTAGCTTCCCTGGATTTTTCAAGTTCTTTCCTTTGTAATTCTTGTTGAAGAACTTCTTGAATCTTTTCACGATTAGTGCAGCCTCTTCATCATCAGTTTCTGAATCCTCTTGTTCATCGGACTGAGAGCCAAAGCTTTAGGTCTACTAGAGTCAACTTCATGAGTTCCTAGATGTATTTCATGAGTCAATAACGAACCAAAAAGTTGCTCGATATTGAATGTGGTGAAATCTTTTGTTTCAAGCAAAGCAGTGACCTTTGTCATCCATTTGTCATCATGAGGTAGGCTTCGTAGTAGTTTTCGTACTTGTTCCTCTGGAGTAATGACCTTCCCTAGGGATTCAAGCTCATTTATTATGTTGGAGAACCTTGTGAGCATTTCTTGGACAGATTCCTTAAGCTTCATTTGAAATAGCTCATATTTGTGCATAAGCATGTCAATTTTTGATCTCTTGACTTCGTTTGTTCCTTCTTGAGTAACTTGAAGAAGTTACCACATTTGCTTGGCAGATTTGCATCCCATGATTCGATTGTGTTCATGGGGACCTGATACATATTGATTAAGCATTCAAGAGCATTCAAAGAAAGAAACAAGAACATAAGTTGTTTGTTACAAACCGGTTCAATTTGATTGAACAACCACCACTTTCACAACCCAATTACCATCAAACTAAGATCAAGTTATAACAATAAGCTTCTAACTTGCATCCACTTTGAGTTTCAATCACTAATTCAACGATTAAGTGATAGAATTAAGCAAAGATTTGTAAATGGTCTAAACTGACCGATAGGAACAATAAGCACACAGCTTAAGGTTTTGAGTATATCTCTTTCAATTTTCATTCAAATGACCTGATTCCAAAAAGAGTACAAAGCTAACTTATATGTCTACCTTGTGTCCAAATTTCAGCTGATTTGGACTTCATTTGCCACGCCAACTAAGCTAATAAACTACAAGACACAAATATTACAAACTGTTCAGCACACTTTCTAAAAACTAGCTTAATTCCCTATTGGAAGTTACAAAACAGACGAACTACCAATGGAATACTAAAGTAAACATATTAAACTATAACTCCTCAAAAGCTTGTACCATTTGCAGCTCAAATGATTGCTGCCCAAAAGCTTCAAAGTGAAGCTAGTCTGGACGCAGGAGCTGGGCAGCAGCATGCCTTCACATGAAGTCTTCTTCTCTTATTGGATGTAGCTTCCCTTGGCCATGTGAACTTCATATGGGCTTCTCCTCTTCCCTAAGTCTTCAATTCAGTAGGAGGTGGCACCAAAATGCAGCAAAAACAACTTCCTAAGCTTGCTTAGAACCGGATTACAATGAAGCTAAACTAGCTTAGCTCTAAAACATGATTAACTTAACTTAAGTATGTAATTAGGCTACTAATCACTTACTAAACTTGATTACCAATACATAATGATGATTAAGGTGTCATTAAGTATTAACTAATCTTGCTTAAGTAGAGATTAACATAGGATTAGCCTAATCAAGGTGCTTAAGTAAGGTTTTAGAATAAACCGAGCTAGTTAGGCTAAGAAATTGAACCTCTTTCACCATGTTCTTCTTTTGATCATGTAGAAGAAGACCTTGATTGTTTAAGCTAGATGCTCCTGCATCATTCTCCTCAGGTTCGAAAAGGTCTTCTTGTAACTCAAAATCTTCTGCAAGATATGGAGCTAAATCACCAACATTGAATGTAGCAGAGATGTTCAGCACTTTGAAAGGACCATCACTTCGTGGCATTAGCTTGTTCTTCTTTCTTGTAGGAAATCTTTTCTTCCTTAGATGTAACCACACTAGATGTTCCTGTTCACTTTGACTATACACAAGAATATCACCAAAATAAACGACAACAAAGATACCAATGAAGAGCCTGAGTACCTCGTGCATAAGTCTCATGAAAGTACTTGTCAAACCACATGGAAGATCAATAGGAAAGACATCACCAAACTCCTTCACTAAAGGCTTAACCATTTCGTGCACTCCATCAAAATTCTCATCATTTTCATCCATAACCTTCTTCCCTTTATCAACCACCTTCAAACCGTCACTTTTAGGGGTGTAAGGAGATGTGTATGGTGTGTTAACATTAGAAACTCCCTGAGGATAGGTAGTTCCCTTCACAAAAGGTTTCTTCTTCTTCTCCTTAATGTGTTTTTCAACTTTAAGAGCTAACTTAAAGAGTTCATCTAAGGTAGAATAAGATTGTAACTCCACCTTCCTCTTAATGTCTTTTTCTAAGCCTCCTAGAAATCTAGACATTGTTTGCTCCTCTCTCTCTTGAACATCTAATTTCATCATTAATTTTTCAAATTCATGAATGTAATGTTCAACTCCTTTATGATCCTGAGACAAATCAGAAAGTTGGTTATATAAATCAAGAGTATAAGTGGAAGGTAAAAACTTCTCTTTCATTTTCTTCTTAAGTTTTAACCAACTCTTGATTTTAGGCTTATGCTTTCTAGTTCTAGCTAATACAACATTCTCCCACCAAAGGGATGCATACCCCTTTAGCTTAGCTACAGCAACTTTAAAGGCCTTAACATCATCATACTCCTTAAGTTCAAAGATCCTCTCACACCTTGAAACCCACTCCAAAAAAGCATCTGGATTAAGGTTTCCATCAAACTCAGGAACTTCTAACTTAATGTCTCTAAAATCATCTTTCTTTTGTGGTTTTCTCCTAGTTCTTGAAGATTCAGAAAGAACCTCCTCACTACTATCATAAGCTACACCTTCATCCTCCACATTATCCCTCCTTAAAGGTCCTCTATACCCTTCTCTAACAACAGTCATCAAATTAGCCATTTGTTCACTTAAAGTGGCTATTTGATTCTCCACTCCTACCAACCTTGCTTCACTCAAGTTCATACCTCTTTAAACTGATTTTCTTCACCTCCACTCATGATTGATTCAACCTCAATGAAAGTTAGGCTAGAAAGAAGAAAAGAAGTGTGTTTGGGCTTAAAATAGGTTCGGTTTTGGGGGGGATTGTGTTTGGGTTTTGTTTGTGTGTTTAATGTGTTTAAGGGATGAATTAGAATGCTCTTAATCAACCTACAGCTCTGATACCAAATGATACATATTGATTAAGCATTCAAGAGCATTCAAAGAAAGAAACAAGAACATAAGTTGTTTGTTACAAACCGGTTCAATTTGATTGAACAACCACCACTTTCACAACCCAATTACCACCAAACTAAGATCAAGTTATAACAATAAGCTTCTAACTTGCATCCACTTTGAGTTTCAATCACTAATTCAACGATTAAGTGATAGAATTAAGCAAAGATTTGTAAATGGTCTAAACTGACCGATAGGAACAATAAGCACACAGCTTAAGGTTTTGAGTATAACTCTTTCAATTTTCATTCAAATGACTTGATTCCAAAAAGAGTACAAAGCTAACTTATATGTCTACCTTGTGTCCAAATTTCAGCTGATTTGGACTTCATTTGCCACGCCAACTAAGCTAATAAACTACAAGACACAAATATTACAAACTGTTCAGCACACTTTCTAAAAACTAGCTTAATTCCCTATTGGAAGTTACAAAACAGACGAACTACCAATGGAATACTAAAGTAAACATATTAAACTATAACTCCTCAAAAGCTTGTACCATTTGCAGCTCAAATGATTGCTGCCCAAAAGCTTCAAAGTGAAGCTAGTCTGGACGCAGGAGCTGGGCAGCAGCATGCCTTCACATGAAGTCTTCTTCTCTTATTGGATGTAGCTTCCCTTGGCCATGTGAACTTCATATGGGCTTCTCCTCTTCCCTAAGTCTTCAATTCAGTAGGAGGTGGCACCAAAATGCAGCAAAAACAACTTCCTAAGCTTGCTTAGAACCGGATTACAATGAAGCTAAACTAGCTTAGCTCTTAAAACATGATTAACTTAACTTAAGTATGTAATTAGGCTACTAATCACTTACTAAACTTGATTACCAATACATAATGATGATTAAGGTGTCATTAAGTATTAACTAATCTTGCTTAAGTAGAGATTAACATAGGATTAGCCTAATCAAGGTGCTTAAGTAAGGTTTTAGAATAAACCGAGCTAGTTAGGCTAAGAAATTGAACCTCTTTCACCATGTTCTTCTTTTGATCATGTAGAAGAAGACCTTGATTGTTTAAGCTAGATGCTCCTGCATCAGGACCAAGGCCACAAGTGGAGAATCTTTTTGGCCAAGTTGTTCATCTCCATTTTATCGAAGTCATCTTTATCATATTTGGAGAGAGGTTTGGGGTTGTCTTCACCTTTTTCATTTTTCTCTGTGACTTCGAAGTCACCAATCTCTATCACTCTCCAAACTTCATAATTTTTAGCCTTAATGAAAATTTCCATACGATTCTTCCAGTATGGATAATACTTGCCATTAAACATAGGTGGACGCTGAGTTGAGTAACCTTCTTCCAATCTTTCTCCCGATGTGTTCATCATTTCCAGGAACTAGCTCCTCAGTGTTAACTGATTTTTGGAGGAACCAGGCTCTGATACCAATTGTTAGTCTAGTACAAACACTTAAGCAACTACAAGAGAGGGGGTGAATTGTAGTTGGGGAGATTTTCTAACTTTTTGCGGAAATAAAAGAATGATTGACTAAGAAAGAGATAAATGCATAAACAAGAAAGAAATAAGAACACGGGATTTTAACAAGGAAAACTTCCTAGGCCCAATAGGAAGAAAAACCTTGACCACGAGGGATTTTGACTCAATTCTCTTTAATAACTTTAGGCCAAAAGACTCTCTTTTGTACAACTTAAACTCGGACCTACTCTGTTCCTATAAGAACTGGTTCCCAGTCAACTTGTTCCCAGTCAACTTGTTCCCCCTGAACAGTTGACTTTCTCTCTTGACTTCACTCGAAGTCTTTTCTCTTTCTCTCTTCTCTTTCTCTTTCTCTTTTTCTCTCGAAATGATTACAGATTTAGATTCACTCAACCCAATTTATAATACACTAAGTAATAATGAAAAAAGAGTAAAATCGAATACACTTTCACTAAGATATTATACTTAAAATTCTGAAAGCATACATTAAAAGATTGTTACACAAAACTATTTGTAGAAGATAATCTACCTATGATCTTCTCCACGATCTTCTCCACGATCATAATGGAGCTTGTATTCAGCCACACTCCTTCCATGATCTATCCGTTGTAAGTTACCGTTGGGAGTTAGGCAGTTAGTTTCCACAACTTCAGCCACTAACACTCGCGTATCCATTTTCCCACGCCTTGAAAGTAGGTGGGCTGTTGTGGTTCCTAAAATCTAGGAACTACCTCAACTCATCCACATTAGGCGCTTATTAGGTTAGTTTTTGACGGCTCTTCTTCAAGAATTCTATCCAAAAAGCCGCACACAAACTAACTTCACATAATATTATGGAATCACAAAATATAACAATTTTTACAACCATAATATATATAAACGGTTTGTCACAAATAAAGTTTAACAACTTAATTCTTGATTAATCTCCTAATCAATTCTCCATAAGTTAGTTAACATATTATTTGTGATATCTAAAGGATAATAAGCTAAAAAGAATAAATCTAGATTATAAACAAAGTGAAAACAAAAACGACTAAATCTAATAACATAGAATTAATCTAATAACACACGAATGAAAAAGAAACTAAATTAAACAAAGTTAATTATTTGTCATATTCGAAATAGTGAAACAACAATTGCTAATCAAGACCTAAAGAAAAATGAATCAGATAATTTGAACAACCTGCTAGATTCCCTGTAATTTGATTGCTAATAACATATCACTAGAAAAAACAGTCTTTTACATGTTTCTTGAACCAACCAAGAATAAATTTTTTTAGGGTGCATGAAAATATTATATGGTTATTCTTCTACATAAAAATGACATGAGTCGATATTAAGTAGAGGCCAGCAATGGGCAATATTGTTCCTAACTGTGTTAGTACCCTCACCTCCGAACTCAATATATGATTCATTGATATCTATGGAGTCAGATGAGGGTAATATACATTGGATAAGTCCCTAAGATTTCCCAATATCCAATTAGGTTTATGAGTCTTCCTCTATGGACTTATTGGCGACTTAAAAATAATTTTCAATAAAAACCTTTGCTATGGGGTAGTCAAATCAAATAAGCGCTCATCATGCGTATGTGAAATAAAAAAACCTACAACATGCATAGGCAAATTATATAAGTATAAGCCAAATTCAAAACCTAATATTGAAGTTTATACTGAAATTCAAGAGATATTTTCTAAAAGATGCATAACCAAATTATGAAAGTATAAGCCAAATTCAAAACCTAATACTGAATTTTATACTAAATATGAGTAGAAGCGTTTTAAATACCTTCATATATTGGCAATTTGCTTGAGTCTTGTCATATTTCGCTATTGAACACCAAACTTTTTGAAAATCTAAGGACACCAGATTAATTCTATGAACAAAGATGAAAAAAGTCGCAGATGAAAAATTCAACAAATTAGTAGACATTTACAATTTAACGAACCACAAATTGAAGAAAATTAGATTCGAAATCACGAACCTAAGTTGATGTAATGATTTTCTGTATGAAATTTACTTGTTTTCCCTTGTTTTGAATTTCTTTGGTTGAAAGTTCTTGAATTCCAACGTTTTCTGTTTGAGAGAGAGAAGGGAGAATGAAGAGTAATTGTCACGTGAAATGCAATAAATTCCTCGCGTTTTGAAAGTTGTGGGGTGATGTTTTTGGGTTTGAGTTTTCTTTTGGTTTGTTTGGGTTTGTGGAGTGGGTTGTAGGTGTTTTGGGCGTTTTAGAGCTACGCTTAAATATACTTGTAATTTTAAATTTCGTGTTAGAGAGGCGGTTTTCAAAATGGGTTAAATAATTTTTTTTTTTTTGAACGGAAATGAGTAAAAAGAAAAAAAAATTGAGTTATTTAAAAAAAATGGGTTGTAGGTGTTTTTTTTTTTGTTTTGTTTTTTGTGTGAAGGGAAATGAGTTAATTTTTTTTTCTGATGCTAAAAATTACAAACATGTATATACAAGTACAATTATGTTCAATTTACCCATTTATAATAGGTGGGTAGTTATTTAAATTGAGAATTCAGCCATGTTGATCTTACAATTATGTTCAATTTTTTGTATTGGTCCATGTGCTTTCTTGAATTAATTTCAGTTGTTTAGCAAGTCCAATCTCTGATATTCTTTCTACGTCATTCTCCTTCGCTTCTCCCTCGCCCTCCTCCCTGTACATTACAATTACTATATTTGCTGTTGTAGATTCTCACAAGTTTCAACTATTTCCAGAAATAAATAAACAGTTGTATAAGCGTTGATTTCTTCTTCACCAATCTTACCATTATTTCAGATCTGTTTCGAGGTAAAGCAATCCTTTTCTGTGCTAAGCTTAATTTTTAATTTGTTTCATATTGTTGGAAAAATGCGTATTATTCCGTTGGATTCTGATGGTAGTTATTGATTTTTTCTTCTTCTGAATTTACGTTCATTATCTTGTTGTTGAAATTCTATCAGGTAGTTCAGTACAATGCAGGACATTTAGATTGGTCCCACTATTTTAATTTAATCGATTTGGGGTTTCTTCATCTCCATAGCTGCATTTTGGCTGAGAAACTAAGGTGGGTCGGTGACAGAAAAGTATATGATATGGCAGTTTCAAAGCAAACTGTTATGGCTATCAAGTCTTACCAAAATCAGGCTGAAAATCTGGTGAAGAATCATTTGCTGTCTGATTCTGTAATACCTTACACTTCAATTATTGCTGGGATATTAGTCTGCAAAGTGGTATGTTTTTAGGACTCCTTTTTTCCTCTTTACTTGATTATTTATGATAATTCATGTGAGCGACCCCCAAATTATATTAGGACTAAGACTTTGTTGTTGTTGTTGTAATCTTGGATGCATCGGAGGTTGTAGGATTTTTATGCTAGATGCTGTGAGATATTTATGTTGTTTTTGTTCTTGTAGATCTATAATCTTACACAGTTGTTTAGTGCCCTGTACTTCAAGAGTTATGCTGGCCTTAACAGAGTACAAAGGATTGAATGGAACAATCGGTTTGTCTCAATAAACCTTTATGGAATATTATGTAACTTTTCACACAATTTTTTTTATATTTTTTTTTTTTTTTACTTTTGTTCTAATTATCTTTCATTGATGGCAGTGGCATCTCGACGGTTCATGCCCTTTTCATTGCAGCTATGTCTTTATATTTTGTTTTCTGGTCAGACCTATATGCTGACTTTCAAACGAACGGTTTTGTTACATTCCGTAGCTCAACACTTTCAACTTTCACTCTAGGAGTAAGTTTTTATTTTTTGCCTGTGCTTACTAACTCTTTGTCTTTCATTATAATTCCTACATTACATAGATTAATATTTTAGTTGCCATGAATGTTGCTTTTGCCTAGGGTTGTGTTGGAAGAATTTCTGTGTAATTTTAATGTAAAGATCTTGTCCTCTCTTCCCTGCTGCAAGTACTTCCATATATATCTTGTGACTAGAAATTGTTTGCAGGAAATTAGGCCTCAGAGTATCCTGTGTTGATTTTGACATGAGTGAGAACAATATAGTGTCCTACTCGAGACAATATACACTTTGAGTATTAATGATCGATTAGAAGGTTTAGCTTGTATGAGTCGGTCAATGCTGACTTATGAATTTTGATATTTGAAGGGAGTGATCTCATTCCTTGATGGTTAGTTTTGTGTGCCATTGTGAGGCTCATGGTGATTGTTACATTTTTGTCTAATTTCTCATGCTTGTAATTCTGTCAGCTATTGAAAGAGCTTTGCAAATGCTCACGTTTTCATTCAAGTTCTCCTCTTTACTATACTGATTGTAGAAACCTACAATGATTCAGTCATTTGTTTGTCTTTTGGTTCTTCTAAGTGCTCAAATGTTTGTACTTACTAGAGTGCGGAGAGAGATGTAGACAAATATCAAATTTACTTGAGATACCATGCTTATGTATATCCTTTTCTTGAATTTCTTTTCCTTCCTCCATCACACTTATATTCTGAAAACCTTTTCTTGTTTTTCAATAATAAATTTTGATCTCATTTGAGTTGCCTAGTTTTCGGCTTGAAGATTCGCTAGTGATTGATACTTATTAGGAAGTGTTTTGTCTCCTGAAAATTGACCTTCTAACATATGATGTGTATTTTATTATAGTCTGGGAATATGATAATACTAGTGGGATAGGAAGTATTTGACCTTTAGTGAGGCTACAGGAAATCTCCTTTGATTTTTTTTTGACATGGAAGTTAGTGAAAAGTTTTCAGTTTTGGTTGCTGAATTATGTTATGGCTTCTGATGGTGCAGCGAACATGTGACTGTATGTGTTGGTGAACTCTTTTATTTTGGAGTGAATGGTTAAGTGGTAGGATAGTGGGGCTGAGTGGTGTAGGGTAAGTGTCATGCTGGGAAACTTAGCAAGTACAATTTGTCTATCTGTATGTGTGTTTTTTGGGGATGAGGGGGGAGGAACGCCGATAGTAGGTCTTGCTTCATATAGATAATCATTGATTTGTTTATACAACTTAGGCAATAAAGAAGCTATAAAGCTATGTTTGTCAACCATGTGTTAAAAGCTTTTCTCAAGATTTCTTTCAAAGTAGGTCCTTGCTTTTGATTTCCCCCCCCCGGATGCTTACTTTTAGAAACTTTTTTTTAATGGTTATCCGATACCGTCCATTCCAAGATATGATTGATAAATGACTTGTGTTGTCTGTAGAAATGTTAGCCTTATGTCTTCTAGATAAATTTTCTTACTCAATCCCCTATTGCCTTTTCTTTCTCTCTTAATCTTGGCTGCCCCTATTAATGTTTCAAATCTTGCGACTTTAGGTTTGATAACAACACAGGGTCTTAGATGGCCCTTCAACTCCAATTTCTTCTACCTTAGTTGAGTTTTGTATATCCTTCCAATTTCTAGGGTTGGGTTGGCTGTTTGCGTTTTGCCTTCATTTGGGTTCAATTATGTTTGCTGCAGTGCATATCGTTCTTCATTGAATCGTTGCTGAAGTATTTGGTTCTGTGGGATGGGGCATATTAAGTTACTTTCCTTGTGATTGATGTGATTTGGTTCTTTAGTTATGGCGTTTAATCATGGACTAGCTTTTGGGGCTTGGCTTTTGTGTTGTGTGACTTGTTTCGTAACATTTCATTTCGATACTTGTGTCTTGATTGACACATCTTTTTCCGGTCTTGGAAAGACCCTTTTGTATTTATCTCATTTCAAGGGTATTGCACTCAATATGAGTTACTTAAAAAGTACTATGTTCTATAGGTTACATTTGTGTCTCTTGAATTCTTTCAAACGTGGATATGGGAAGTTATCAAACTAATTAAGGGATGAAGAGTAGTTTACATCTTGTCTATTGGAGCACTCGTAACAAAGAAGAGATCTTGTTTGTTCGGAACTGATTCTCTTGAAAGCTGTGCTGTTAATTTTTGTAGCCAACTGGTTA
The DNA here is from genome assembly GCF_026745355.1 of Beta vulgaris subsp. vulgaris. NCBI lineage: Eukaryota > Viridiplantae > Streptophyta > Magnoliopsida > Caryophyllales > Amaranthaceae > Beta > Beta vulgaris. The sequence goes on from NC_079209.1 coordinate 32,308,313, forward strand.
TTTGCAAATTTTTGATGGGTTGTTAGCGGGGCTGATTATCTTGGTTTTGAATCGGTTAGGTAATGCATTGAAGTTTTGGCCATCAAGCAACCTCAATAGGTTCATTCCAAGTGAATTTTATGTTTCTTGCTTGAATATTTGCATGTTTGATGTTGTTTCAACTAACAAGAAGGTGATTACAATCAGTTGAGCCTTTAAAGCTATGTAATCGGCAAATGTTTTCCTACATGTTAACATTCTTTCATTTGAAAGATCCTTATATGATTTTATTAACCCTTATCCGAACATGTAAGCCCTCCATGTGAATATATTATAGCCGGGAATTGAATCTCACAGCCCAATTATGACCTTATTGCCCCTATGAGAACCTATTGGCGTTTATTTGAATTAGCCATTGTGTGAAGTTATAACTTATAAGCCCTTATGTGAAATTATATTTTAGGTTTGTTTTTTCAATGGTGGAAGAAACAAAGCCTATGTGTTCATATGGATGTAAATACTATTTGAAATATATCAGTTTTCCTACTTGTTATGCTCTTGTAAACCCCAATCTAACATCCCACCGTTGGCACCTTCAAATGCACTTCAATCTAATCCCAACAATCAAACCCTCCTTTTTATGCTCTTGTAAACCCCACCACCAAGAGTCGTGCCATAACTCGCCTACTTTTGTCATTGCCTCGGGTGCCACCGGCCCTCGCCTCATGAATTGTCTTAAGCTTTCCTTTCAGAAAACACAATTACTCCTCACAACTGCCACTTTTCAGGCTTCCAAACCAAGGACTTGAAACCTATGTTACTCAGGCACGGATTGAGTGTCTACTCGAATATTGGTGTCCAAGTGTCCGACTCGGCTATTTTGTAGAAAAAAGTCAAGTTTTTAGATCAAAATGAAGTATCCAAGTAAAGTGTCGTGTCAGACACGACACGACATCCCGTTTTTGAGGTAAATGAAGGTGTCGGATTAACACTGCTTGAAACCACCATAACCACCAAGTAATCCACCACCCATCACCATAATCAATGTGAAATTGTGATTACATGTGCCTGTGAGTAAAAGAGAGAGAGAGAGAGAGAGAGAGAGAGAGAGAGAGAGAGAGAGAGATGAAAGAGTAAAGAAGAGATCATGCTAAATTTATAGCTTGAAAGAGCCTTAAAACAATTGCGGAGTTTAATGCTAATGTATCTGCAAACTCTTACTTTAAAATACTTGTATCCGGAAGTGAGTCACTTGAAATAATTGTGCTATTTTTACAACCTCGTGCACCAAAAAATTGGTCCATTTATCAATTTTTTTTTTGTCAGAATGTCGTGGCAATCGTTTACATTTCATTTTAAAAAAGCAGGCGGCACAGTTTTCTTTTATTTACCAAAGTTGACAATATGGTGTATTCTTTGTATCAATTTAGCCAATTAGGGATGCCTTTTAGTCACCAAATTACATGGCTTGCTTGTTTGTCTGAAACAAAGAAAATGAATAAATTAAAGATCTCTGAAATACAATACATTGAAATTCAAATCACAACTTCATGTTAGATTCGAAGTTATAATAAGTGGCTTGGTGGATCGTTATAGAAGGAGGCTCCTTTATGTCTATACAAACATCAGATTTTCAATTTTACCACTTGCATGTTAGCTGTTGCAGGTAGAAGTTTCTAATTGACACACTACTGAGTAGGTGGAAAGTCAAATACTTCCAGATGCCATAGGGGTGCCCCCTAGTTGCTCAAATTTCTGTGCTGATCTGTTGGTATCCTACTGTCAAAGTTATACTCCAACAGCTATATTTCAAAGTACAAGTGTACAAGTACAATGAGAACAAAGTTATATGTTAGTCAGTTTTTAATCGGGTGGGTTGGGATTGGGCGTTGAATTTGTCCAAATTCATATTCCCATCCTCCGTTGTGAGTGCTGTTGGCTATCCTCATACCTGAGCTGCTACGTACATGGCTAACAATCTACCTGCTGTCCTGCCCTATTTATGGCAGGTGTTGCTCTTCGCCTATTAGTCATGCTTTCTGTTACTGGTTGTAAGAGCTTCAGCTACATCCATTCTGATATAAATGGAATTTTCACTGTCAAAAGAAAGGATGGGAGGGGGTTTGAAGCTGTTTATCTTTCAGGACACCTTTTCAACTTTGCATATTTTTCCCTCTGTAATGAATTTATTTATCCTTTTCTCAAGTCAAGAAGATAAATGGAACTGCAGGCTAGAATCTAGATTTCGTAGGATTCCTAGCTTTTAATAATTTCTTGCAAGATGACGTATATTAAATTATTTCTATATTTCTCCTGTTGGTAGAATGTATTTGTTTTGTGGTAACTTGGATATGAAATTTGACAGGTATCTGTGGGGTACTTTATTGCAGACCTTGCAATGATCATGTGGCTTTATCCTTCTTTGGGTGGAATAGAGTATGTAAGTCCTGTTTTCTCTTGTATTCCTTCTCTCTCTTAGTCTATTTCTCTTTTCCTTCTTTCTGCATGTCCTCTTCTTTGTATATATATAAAGAAATTAACTCTTTGGCTGCTATCCTCTTATTTTCCAAGAGAGCACAGGATTAGTTTCTTGTGGTCTGGATAGCAGCATACTGGTTTTAACGTCTGGTTACCTGATGATAATGTATTTGTGATTGTCTCATATTGAACTATAGGAAACATGACATTTTGTATTTATTTTAAATGTTTGAATATACATGTCTGTTGATCTAAGGGCTCAGGGAAGTATAGAGATCTGCATTTGATAGGATTAAAAGGAATTCATGCCCTTTATGGTAGAATTGTCAATTTTCTGTAAACTAAAAAACATGCTTTGTGGCTTGGTATTCCACGTCATAGTTCGTTATCTGAAGTTGAGTCTTTTCATGGTTAGATCATGGCATTGATCAAGGGTGAAGAATTGAAGCACAATGGTCAGTTGGTCATAAACCAATTGTCACTTCAGTTAATGAACTAACATCGCAATTAATTCTCCCTTTTTCCTTACCTTTTTAAAAAAGAATCAACTGATAAAGGAACTTGTCTTTTAAACAATTAATCTGTTACAATGATTGATATATCTTGTTGCTTTTTGCGTTCCTTATATGTCACATACTCTTAGTCTTTGAAACTTTGGACTTGAAATGAATATTGTTTTCAGTGCATTCAAGATGAAATTTAACTTAGATGAATTTTTTCACTCATTTGAGGTGATTGTCCATAACATTGGAGTCCCTGCTTACTTGGTCTAATTTCTTCTATACTTCCTTTGTTTTTGTAGTCGTACCACTTTTATGTTTATTAATGCACAACTTTGACCATTAATATTTTTTTATTACCTCTTATAAAACGAGTTGATTTATGAAAATATACATTTAGATAAATCCTGTAAGATTTACATAATAACATTCCTTTATTTTTATATACTTCATGTGTTTTCCTAAGTTCTACTCCTTGAGTAACTAAACTACATGTGAAAAAGGCATACTAATTTAGTTTCTTTTGTGGAGAAGAGGTAGAATTGGGTCCCATGTTATGGCGCATTGAGGGTATAAGAGGATGAATGCCCGATATGGCATAAAGGTGAGTAGAACTTAAAAACACGAATTTTAATGGATAGTGAGTAGAACTTTAAAAAAAGACAGGAGTATCCATGAATCACTATGGTCAAAATGGGGTATGTGATATGCACAAAGTCAAAGTGGAAGTGGAAGTGTGGAACAAGTAAAAGAAAGTGGAGGGAGTATTAATTTATATTGTTGTATTGTCTCATTGGATTATGAAATCCATTTTTGACTCAAGGAATAAATTTTCTTATAGGCCTAAGCCTCTGTTGGTGCTAGGACCTAACATATTGGTAGAGTTGAGTTGGTCTGCTTTTAGCTGGAATGCCTTGCTTCGCTCTACAGCTAGTGGAGACAACGACTAATAAGATTGACGACAGGAGAAGACCTTAGCTTTATGACTTTTCTGTTATTAGACTAATGCTTTCTTATGTCTGCCATTAGCATGGCATCTTAAAATTCTCAAAAAATTTCAATAGCAATAGTCCTTTAACCTTCTAATAAATAATTAAAATGAAATAATTTTTTTCTGATTTCCATTTCATAATGATGCCATCCTTTGAGTGAGTTCATCTTATCATCAACAGGGATTGAGTTGCTTATATTTTTCCACTTTAAGGTGGCCTGTAAAATCAGATGTTTCCTTACGTGTTACATTTATGAAGTATTAACAAGTGTTCTCTTATCCGGGGTGCCAAACCTCTAGCTTGAATATATTAACTATCTTTTATTGTTCTCATGTAAAAGCAACACATGCTTTCCAAATTGTTCTTAGCATTAAAAGCGGAAAATTTTGGTAAGTCTCATAGTGAGAGGCTGGGGGTACATAGTTCTATTTAAATTTGACTTCTTACCGCTATACTACTCTGTCCCTAGTTGTACACCCCATGCCAGATTGCACGACCTTTAATATTTGGTTGAGTGGACTTGATGAACAATTGGTGCGACCATTCAGACTTGATGAGAGTTAGAGAGGGGGGGGGGGACCATATGACCGTATTTGTTAGGGAATATACGTTGAGGGACATCCCTAAATGGAAAATGGTGCATACAAATAGGGACAGAGAGAGTAGGGAGTAAGTTTTAATGTCTTACTAACTTGCTCTACAATTTTACACTCTAAGACAGAAAGAGCAAGGAACATTTCTACGCGCTTTGTCAGTCTGCAGACGAGACAAAAGTCACAAAAACATATGGACTTTACTTAGCTTTGATGCGATCCAGTGATCCATGAGCAAGATAATACTTGTGCACTTGTGTAGGCTGCAGCAAGTTGGTGCATTTTATTGATGAGCATTGGAGTAAGTACTGCTCTTTGCAAAGTCCACTAATTAGTGGCCGCATTGGCAATTTGTGGCCATTTGTTTAACATGGGCTTGTTCGTGCTTACGGTATTGTTACTGCTTGGTGCTTCTTTCCTCTACTGCTGCTCTGTTTAGTTGATGGCTGGGCTATATAAGTTTTGGGAATAATGTGGCTGGTTTAGAGATGTTGTGCTTTGGGCATTAGTTTGATAGGCTTTAGTTCATGGTAATTTTATTGGTTTAGATTAGCCATTGGCTAACCTTTTAGTTTGCTTAGTTACTAGTCTGAATCCAGTTTTTAGCTTTGTCTAAGGCTGTAAAGTTGCCTTATTTACATAGATAATGAGATTAAATATAGTGATAATTATGTTTTTTTAGGGAGATATCTTGGTGAAATTCAACCCAAAATGTAATCTCTTAGAGATTTTGATAATTGTCCCCAATACTCGTCTTTTTTAGCGATTTTGAGTGATGGATGAGCATTTGTTAGAGAGCCTCCAACATCACTGTCTTCTTACTAGTTTATTGATGCCCCACTTCATAATTTAAAGTTTCAAACCAACTTTTGTCTCTTTTCCCCATGAAAACATTCAAGTTTGCATCTACACACATGACAAAAAATTCCAAGAAAGTCTTTTCTTTGTCTATCAACATATCAATATAGACCGTCCTTTTGTATATGATCAACAGAAGATAAAATCCTCACCGAAGTAGAAAAAGATTCTATGCCCTTGTTTTTTACCTTCCCCTCCTCACCTCACAATTGCTACTACTCTCTCATCACCACATACCTCCCTCACCCTTTTCTCACCTCTCATTCTTTTCTACCACTTTGCCACCATCTCTTTCTCCTTCACCATTACCATTCTTTCTCCATTGTTCGCCATCCTTATTCTCTTCCTCCCCTTCTCACTCTTTCCGTGAAAAGTAATGATGTGTTTTTTTTATAAACCGTAGAAGGGATCATAGTGGTTATGTTGCCCTTGCTAGAGGGAGGGGGTTGCTTCAGGGAAAAAGGGAAAGAAACAATGTTGCTTGTGGTGTTTGGGGGAGGGGGGGGGGGCGGAATATGTGAAAATTGGGAGGAAGTAAAGGGGGTGGAAGAAAGAGAGGAGTGGTGGGGAGGTGGTCAAAATACTATAATAAGGGCAATGTGGAGAAGGTGTGATTCATTAAGCTTTACTGCATATAGGGAGTCTATTGCTGCATTTAGAGTCTATGCTTTATTTAATGGAGAACAATTTGCACACCCATGCAACAGAATCTTGCATAATCTTAGTACACATTGCAATCTGATTGAAGGCTCTAGCCGCAAGAGATTAGAACAGAATTCCACAAAAGGTCATTGCAGTAAAATCTTCCTAATTATGTGATCATTTTATAGTGATGTCCTCTTTGACTACTTTCGTCTAGTAAAATGATTTTCACGAAAAACAATTTGCAATGGAAAACACAATTCCAAAATTAGTTTTCCGTTGTTTGGCACCATGTCAGAAAAATAATGACATGAAAGGAAAAATAAAGGGAAAGTAAGGAGGTAGTAAGAGGATTTTACAAGAGAGACAAGGAAAAGGAAGGAAAACATTTTCCCTTTATTTGGAAAGGAAAATGGTTTTCCATCATTCGGAGAGCAATTTTACTTCAAGGAAAAATGGTTTTACACTTTTTTGCAAACCAAACAATGTAAATTTAAAAATAGAGGAAATCAGTTTTCGAGGAAAATGTTTTACGCTCTACCAACTGGAGCCTTAGACATTGAAGTACTATTTTTAGAGGTTTGTCTACTTGAATCAGCTAATACAAGTGTCGTTGTTAGAAGTTTAGAAAGAGGAGTGACCCCGAATTTTTCCAAATGTTGGAAGGGGAGTATTTTGCGTACATTGGTTTTGGGATATGAGGAAATAAGTTGACTTCGCCTATTATTGTTCTTTGAACATAGAATATTAAACGAACCATCAAAATTTTATTATTACCATGTTACTCAAGAAAGTTGCTCACGTATTATATGAATAATAGTAATTGAGAATCAATTCAATATTTGAGCATTAGATTTCTAAAAATGATGATAGGAAAGAAGAAGGGAGAGGGGAAAAGGTGAGATGAATAGGAAAAGTATATAAAGTTTCTTTTAGTTGAAATGCTTTTGGTGCAATCTGTTTTATTATATCGTGAAATCGAGCTATGTGCTAGATAGGAGTTTGGGTGAGAATGTCATGATTGTATATGAAAATAATTCCATAGTGTGATTGATGTGATTTACGTGGCTATTTTCGGACTCTTTTGTGTTTTATGATTTTTGTGGACAAACAACAGGGAAACTAAAGGGATATTACTCTTTAAGTCGAGGTTAAGAGTATGGACAAGCAAGTATTGGTTGTTTGTTTAGGTTTACTACTCAGGATCTAGTGTTAGCTTGCGCTCAACATATGCAAACACATGCACATCAGTTTTTCTCAAAATCAATCTCCCCCTTTAGGAGGATAGACACCCTTTATTTATAGTAGAAGAGGCAAGAAAACCTTGCTTTCCAAGTACATCACATGACCGGATTTCCTAAGTAAGAAATAAGGAAAGTTTCCCCTAAATTAAAGTCTAGAATCTAGCTAGAACTTAAGGAAACACTTGATTTAGGAAAGCTTTGCAAAACTTTCCATAAATCTTACAAAACCACACACGTAAGTCTTCCCTTATTACAACTCATGACAAGTCATCTACTTGGAGCTTAAGTAAATAAATTACAACTGAATTTTTCGGCCCTTAGTTAAAATAAACTACTTTAATTAATTAACTTAACTAATAATAACAATAAAAGACATATTTTTAGTTACATGAAAAACCTTCACTCTAAGATAAAGTAAAACCATGCAATAAATTTTCAGAAAGCAAATTAAACATAGAAATGATGCTTGATCTCACATCAGTAATTGGCATGCTTCCTGAAATGATTCCCACTTTGGTCTCACACAGGAGCAAGAAGTGGAAAATAAGATGAAAGGGGCTATACATACCCCTTGGTAGTGAAGGAGTTCTTATGTATGGCTACTAAAGAAAACAACAGCAACAACAAAGCCTTAGTCCCAAAATGATTTAGGGTTGGCTACTGAATATGAAACCTAAATACAATAGTTGGTCTCTTGCAACGGAGTTCTAGTTTTGCATGATGTGAGTGTTATTTTATTTTCGATACAATTGCTTAACATTTCTACTATTCTAATTGTACCCATGTACTTTTGAGAACATATAAGCGATATCAATGCTATTGACCACTTAAGTGTTTATAGTCAATGGTGGCTTTCCACTAATATTGAATCAATTTAAGGGTTCATTGAGGTCTTCTAATTAAGGTTTTTGAAGCAATGAATAAAGATAGTGTGGATTTCTTCCCAACAGAATAGAAATTTTTTTGTCCCTAAATCTTCTTTATTTATTCATCTTACAAACCCCTTGATTAGTTTCCTCATAAACCAGTCCTTCATGAATAAAAAGAAATGAGTGTTGTCCTTCCCAAGAAGCCAGCCCGTTCCTTACCAAAAATCTATTTCTTAAGGGGTGAGTAATGGAGATTAAATATGAGAAGTAATGTAATATAAGAGGGAAAGAAATGAGAAAATTATGTGCTTTATGCTTAGGAATGTGCTTGAGATCATAATTATAACAAGAATTAGCAAACAAGTCGGCCTATAATGTGTTAAAATGTATTCTTAATGAATGTTTTATGAATGTCATATCCCCGCGCCCATGTTCCATTTTAGGATAGTGCCCCTATCTCCAAAAAATTAAGACTCTACATCCGGACACTTGAATATGTACCCGTACTTGACATTTATACCCATGTTTGAAAGTACCATAGGGTTCGAGTAGGATTTGGCAAAAAAAAAACCCAAGAGGTAGAGAATGATTTATTTAAGGGGAGTGTTACAATTGTGGTTGGAGGGATAACTTGTGTTGTGAAACCACATTATAAATAAAGTAGTTGATGGCAAGTGAAAGGAAACAACAGGCTTATAAATTTCCGGAATAGGGTACAGTGTAAAAAGGTTATTTTGTAAGTCAGCAGAAAATAATGATGATAAGGGCACCACATAGAACATATCCTACATAATGTTTTTTTTGGTAATTGGTCAAATTGTTTGCCATTCTTGACTCACAAGTCACAATCTGACCACATTATCCAGGTGATACATCATTCTCTGTCCGGAATCGCTGTTGCTTATGCTATGTTCTCTGGGGAAGGACAACTTTATACCTTCATGGTCCTCATTTCTGAGGTTACTACACCTGAAATCAATATGCGATGGTGAGTTCTTCATGGAAGTATGAACTTCTGGCTTTTGGTTGCAGCGCACTGATTCTTGCATTTTATTTGAAGGTTTCTTGATACAGCTGGATTGAAGAGATCTCATGCATATCTTATTAATGGAATCGTGATTTTTTTCGCCTGGTTGGTGAGTACATGCCTTTCTGAAAGATATCGTTTTTTCTATTCTTGTTCATAGATTTAAAAAACATGAGGAAAGGATGAGTTATTGTTTGAAAGTTGAATATGAGGCTGTATACATTTGTCAAGTAATAGGATGAGTAGAGTTTTTCTAGTGAAGTGACATTAAATTAAAGTCCTATCCTTACACCTTAGATTAACTGTGTAGATACAAAAGTTATGGATTGCTGATAATTCTCATTGTATTGCTTTTCACTTACTCTTGACTATCTGTATCTGCTCTTTGACCTGACATGTAGTCTGATGTGTGATGCAGGTTGCAAGAATTCTGCTGTTTGTCTATATGTTCTATCATGTTTACTTGCACTACCATCAGGTAACTGCTTTTGATTTTTACTGATGATTTGTGGTGATGGCCTCCATATTTAATCATGTCATCATTTATCTGTAATTGACTGATGGAATGGCTGTTTTTTTGTTCATGTGTATGTTTCTTGTGCAAGTAGCTGCTTTGATAAAATATCTAGTTACTGTCAATACCCTAAGTACCTCTCAAAGTAATATCTGTTTTAAGTGGCTTGAATTTTGAGTATAAGGTTTTGGAGTTGTATTCAAAATTTATGGTGTGAGAATCAAACTGGGGTATGAAGTTTGAAAGAGAAGATTCCTGATTGATTTTGATCTCCGCTTGGAAATTCTTATAGCAGAACTTTAAGTAAATATCTGGATCATCCTTCTATATGCTCCTCCTGGTTACATCTTTCCTCACAAAGATGTAAAGGGAAGAAACTATTAATGTTTCGAAACAAGGGAAGAAGGGAGGCCATGTGGTGTCATCTCAATTTTCCATCCCCTCCAGAGAAGCAGAGTTCACATTGTTTGTCGTGGGCACTCAGTGTTAAATCACACTCTTGTGTCTTCGCATGAATTTTACGTGTAGAAACATCTAGCTTTTGGACTTCACTTCACACTTCAATAGGAGGGCATCAAATCTAAGAGTTTGAATTTGAAATGCTGGATTCAGGCCAAAATTCAAGTTAGAGATACCTTATTCTAATGTCTTGGTGGTTGGATTGATATAAAACTGTGCAAATACTTCTGCAAGAGAAAACTGAATTTTTATCAATTACCCTCTGAAAAGAACAGTCGAATGGCCTATAAAGGCTTACCAGTTCTGTAATCCTTAGTAATTATAACTTCTTAAAGAAAATAAAACCCACATAAAACCTCGTGTGCTGAATGTGACTCCTAAGAGAGAATATCCTTGTTTTCCTAGGCTGTGCTTGCAATGGTTGCTAAGTAAGTATGGAAAAACCTAACTAAGCGTAATTCAGAGATCGTATCAAGTGACCACCTTGCTTGCAAATTGCAATCTTTGCGAAGTAACTAATTTATCCTGCCAAACTATTCTTGCATGAGCTATCAATGTCCTACCAAACTCCAGTATGATGCTCCCATGTGTGAGAAAAGTGTTGTTGCAGCTGCATTGTTGCTCCTTTAAACCCTTTTACATCCTCGTGAACACCTACATCACTACCACAGCTATACATTGTCACCAACATCCACGCCGGAGACGGTGATTGGGTAGAAAACCGAAAGTGATACATATTGATTAAGCACATGAGAGCATTAGTTAAGAGAAGTTGAGAATCTGTTTCAAAAGAACCAAAGTAAACTCACCCGGTTTGTTCTAGGACAAACTACCACCACAATCACAGCCCAAAATACCACTACTCAAGGCTAAAACAAGGTGAAACAACTTGTTTTACAACCTACTTTAGCTTAACTCTCATCTCAATGAATGACAAGCAAACATCAAAGATTTTTGATAAACAAAACCAAACCTGATTTTGGACTGAAAACACACTTGTTTTTAAATAAAGAGAACTCTCTGGTTTTTCATTAATCAAAATAATCAAAATTGAAATTTTACAACCTAGCGGCTAGCTATATATACTACAACATGTCAGAAATCCACGGCCAACAAAGATCTAAAAATATGTTTAAAATAAGCTCAAAGCTGAGTAAACTACTGAAATCCGGACAAAAAGACCTTTCTCTATTCTTTTGGCTATAACTTCTGATTGGATGCGAACTTAACTATAAAATCAATTGGAGGGTTTCATACACTTGAAGATCTTTCCAACCATAGGTCACATGCCTCAAGATGATGACTAATAATTGCTGCCGAAAGCAGAACAAGTAGCAGTAGTTCCAAAGCCTAAAATGACGTGAAACAAAAGACTCCAATAAGGAGCTTTTTCTTCCTTGCTAGGACATTGTGTAATTAGACCCTTGGCTTCATACACCTATGTAAGCAAGAATAAGCTCCTTGCTTCACCTTCTTGCTTCATTACGTCATGACAAGCATCACAAAATTGCTAGTGAATATCGTAGCTTGAACTTTGCTAAAAATGATGCGATTTTCTGTTTCGGTGCCAACTCATTGTTTTAGTGTAAGTTAAGCATTTTAGGACTTAAATAACACTAATTAATATCAAGCACCTCTACGTCCTTCACGGGCTGCTAGCTTCCATTACATGTTTAAGCATATAACTAAACTAATTAGCTAATTCAAAACAAGCTACTTAAAGATAATTAAACAACTCTTAAACAAGATTAGTACTAATTAATTTCATTAACTATCTTAATCTTGTTTAGCCAAAAAGAACTTTAGCTTCGGATACAAGTTTCCTTGTTCCTAAGCTTAGGTCGTGCTTGTTCTTGCTCATTACCACCTGGATTAGAGCAAATTAAATCCTTGAAAACCTTTTTTTGTTCTCGAACTAACCATAACCAATAATTAAATAAACTTATTAAAAACTTTGGATTGGTTAGCTTAGAGCAGCTAGATGCGTATGCATCAGAAAGAGGAAGTGGGAGGAAATAGAATATGTGCTGAACTTAAGTTTGTATTATTCGAATGCAGCATTGCATACCAAACAAAACTACAATACATGCTGAACTTAAGTTTGTGATCATAAACTGCAGGTTATCCAAATGCATGTATTTGGCTTCTTTTTGGTCTTTGTTGTGCCAGCAGTGCTTGCTGCAATGAACTTGATGTGGTTCGGGAAGATACTCAGAGGATTGAAGAAGACCCTAGCTAAGAGGCAATGACAGATTTCTATTGCTATTGCATCACATTTTTCATAGGATCGTTTTTCTTCGGTGTAAAAATGGTGGGGTTGAAATTGCGAAGGTAAAGGAACCCTTTGAGTGACGTGACTTACGATAGGATTTGTTGTAAATAGCTGAACCTTGACGCCACAAGCACTATATTGTTGCGGCAGACAATGAAAGTATTGTTCTAATCCCGAGTTACTATGTTTATCAATCTATTAATATTGTTTAACATACGTCATTCAAAAATGTTCAAAGTCCTCTTGCTTCATAGTGTTGATTTCTTGATATTCATATGTTCTCTATGCAGAGTTTTCCTGCTCTTCCTATCGATGGAAGGCTGCAACCCTTTTGTGAGAAAGGAAAGAGAGGGCCGAGGTGGGTCCATGTACGTGCTAATAGAGTTCATTTTCCTTTCTCACAAGTGCTGCATAGCTTGGTGTTGTGCCTCACAGATTTTCCAAATTCCATCGCTAATATTCTCATTTGCACGGGCCATCGTAAAAGGCAAGACACTTGTGCTAATTATTAGCATTAGTCTCTAAAACTAAAATTATTATGTATAATTACAAAAAAGTACCTGGATATTAGGATAATGTGACTAAAACAAAGGAACTTTTTTTTTTCGTTAGATAGCACTTTTACCGTCTTTTATTTTGTATTATAGTACCTCTTATTTCGCTTTTTACAAAATCACTTCTAAGAATGTTTTTTTTACCACACTTTTTGACCATATTTCAAATTGTCAATTTTTCGGCATTTAAAGAAGATATGAAGAGGATACTCAAACGTAGGAAGAGAGCAACTAAGTGAGAAAAAGAAGAAAAAAGAAAACAAAAAGGAGTATGTTTCATTGTTAAAAAGGAGAGAGAAAAAAGGTCAAATGCTTGAAAGTTGACAATTTGGCTACAGTTTGGCCAAAAGCTTTTTTTATATTAGAAAAACACATTCTTAAAAGTGCTATTTCGCAAAAATCAGCATGAAAGATTCTATTTTACAAAATTAAAGGCATAAAATATGCTATTTGACAATTAAAAAAAATCTGAAATTAAAAATAAATATAAAAATTAGGATCCTCTAAAATGAGAGGTCATATACTATATGATACAGATGCAACAAGACCATTCAAAATACTTAAATTAGATGATCTTTTCGACATTGGATTTGGACCATCTTACAATTGATTTGCTCTTAAGTTGGAGTTTGTTACATGCCTTACATGGTTATGTAGGTTGTTCCTTGCAAAACCACTTGTAGCTGCTGCTAGCGTGCATATGATTGATTATACATGTGTTCATGTAATCAACCCATATAACATATATTTTATGCTTTTGTTTGTTTAATTAAGCTTATAATAAGGCCTAGAGTTCACTCCTAAAGGGTCTATTATTTGGCCAGCTATAGTGTTTTTAAGGAGTTAGATTAGCCTCCAATTAAGCTCTTTAATGGTGCATTTAATCAACTGTTACAAGAGGAGTAAAAGGACGAGCTTGTGGTGCTTTTTGAAACCGTTTTTGGGATGTCTTCTTGGCTGATTAGTAACCAACTCTTGGCTTTATATTTTGAGAACGTATTGTGTCGGACTCGTCCGACACAACATTCTCATCGGACGAGCAGCACGCGCGCGCGCGTTAATAAAGACCGAATTTTTTTTAAAAAAAAAAACAAAAAAAACACTTTCATCCGCTTCATCCGCTTCATCCGCCATTGTTCAAAAACAAAAACAACTGAAACATATCGAACAGATCCACTTTCTCCCTGCAATTAAATCTCATTTGAACATTCCACTACTCAAATCTAGTTTAACCAAGAATGTCAACCGAAGATTCGAATTCACAAATCGGAAGTTCATTACAAATTGATCAAAGCAATGAGAATACTGACACAAATCTCACATTACAAATTAAACTAAACAATGAAAACCATAACACAGGTATCACATCAGAAAAAAAAAGAAAGAAATTACATGAAGAATCAGCTGGAAAAGAAGACAAAGAAACAGGTGTATGTCTAAAATTAATTTTCAATTGCATTTACTCATTTTCAGTTAGAATTTCGATTGTATCAGTTAGTATGTATAAAATTAGCATTTACATTGCAACAAAAGTCTATTTTTCACTCATTAACTTCTTTTTCAGTTAGACTTATTTAATACTCAGTAAGACTTGTTTATTATTCAGTTAAACTTATTTTGTTTTCAGTTAATGTAGTTTTCAGTTAGACTTATTTAGTTTTCAGTTAGACTTATTTAGTGTTCAGTTAGACTAATTTAGTTTTCAGTTAGACTTATTTAGTTTTCAGTTAGAACTATTTACTCTTTAGTTAGACTTATTAACTTTTCAGTTAGACTTATTTACTCTTCAGTTAGACTTATTTACTCTTCAGTTAGACTTATTTACTCTTCAGTTAGACTTATTTACTCTTCAGTTAGACTTATTTACTCTTCAGTTAGACTGATTCAGTTTTCAGTTAGACTTATCTTGTTTTCAGTTAGACTTATTTACTCTTCAGTTAGACTTATTTAGTTTTCAGTTAGACTTATCTAGTTTCAGTTAGCCTTATTTAGTTTCAGTTAGACTTATTATTTCTCAGTTAGACTTCTTTATTTTTCAGTTAGACTTATTTTCTTTTCAGTTGGTCCTTAATTTATTTCATTTAGTATAATGATTCTTTCATTTGATACTATTACAATTATTTTCAGCTACACTTGTTTAGTTTTCAGTTAGTGCTTCTGTTCTTTCAATTAGTGTCCTTATTTTTTGTCAATGAACTCAACAGCTGAACATGAATATCTCAAGTACATCAATGACGAGAATATCAGTAGCAGTTTAATAGGGAGGCATATTACAGATCGCAAAGATGGTTACAACTTGTATCAAGCATACTCAAGAGCATTAGGATTTAGTATTAGGAAACAAACTCTACGGAGGAGGAGAATTGATAATTCAATATACGAATTCTACTTGGTTTGCTCAAAGGAAGGAGCCTCAAAATCAACAAACAAAATAACAAAACCAAAAGAAAAAGACACACAACAACAACATGTTCAGATACCAGATGTTGAGCAGCCAACCAAGGAAAGAAAGGAAAGAGCAGTCAATGAGACAAGAACATCATGCAAAGCCATGATCAGATTTAAGCACGAAAAACCTGGTCAAGACTTTGTTGTAGTAGCTCATGAGTTGCAGCACAACCATGAGTTGGTAATACAACAAGAAATACATCATCTGAAATCAGAAAGGAAGATAACTGAACAAAAAGGACAACTAATAGAAACAATGGTTGAATCTGACATAAAGCCAATGCATGCATACAACTCTTTGTGTCATGAGGCTGGATCAGAAGAAGTAGTGGGCCACACAAAAAGGGACCATCTAAACTATATCACACAGTACAGAACAAGATTGGTTGAAGGAAAGGATATGCAGAGCGTGTTGGACTTAATTCAGCAAAGAGCGGATGATGATCCTGCATTGTTCTACAGGATGAAATTTGGGGAACATAACAACATTGTCAGCTACTTTTGGCGAGATTCAATGATGTTGGAGGACTTTAAAGCATATGGAGATGTTATGATATTCGACACAACTTGTAGGACAAACAAATATGGACTGATATGTGCACCATTTGTTGGCATAAACTGCCATTGGAAAACAACAATGTTTGCATGTGCTTTCATAGCTAATGAAAAGGAAGAGAGCTTTGAATGGCTACTAGAAACATTCAAGAGAGCAATGTGCCAACAAGAGCCAAAGACAATTTTCATTGATCAAGATAAGGCAATGGGCAATGCAATTGAAAAGGTATTTTTCAGTTAGACTAATTTACTTTTCAGTTGGACTTATTTAGTTGTCAGTTAAACTTATTTAGTTTTCAGTTCGACTTATTTATTATTCAGTTAGATTTATTTAGTTTTCAGTTAGACTTATTTAGTTTTCAGTTAGACTTATTAAGTTTTCAGTTAGACTTATTTAGTTTTAAGTTAGATTTATTTAGATTTCAGTTAGGCTCATTTAGTTTTCAGTTGGGCTTCATATTACTTCATTTAGTCTAATGAAATTTTAAGTTAGCATTTCCATTATTTCAGTTAGACTTCTTTATTTTTCATTTAGACTTATTTATTATTCAGCTAGACTTATTTAGTTTTCAGTTAGACTTATTTAGTTGTCAGTTACACTTATTTACTTTTCAGTTAGACTAATTTACCTTTCAGTTAGACTTATTTAGTTTTCAGTTAGACTCATTTAGTTTTCATTTGGGCTTCATATTACTTCATTTTGTCTAATGAAATTTTCAGTTAGCATTTACACTGTTTCAGTTAGACTTCTTTAACTAGGGGAAAAAACATAAAGGGCTGCGCAGGAAGGGCTGCGCTTTTCGTAAAAGCGCAGCCCTACTAGTGAAGGACTGCGCTTATTTAAAAAAGCGCAGCCCTACTAAGCAGAAGGGCTGCGCTTATTTAAAAAAGCGCAGCCCTTCACTAGTAGGGCTGCACTTTTTTAAATAAGCGCAGCCCTTCTGTAGGTAAGAAGGGCTGCGCTTTTAAAAAAGCGCAGCCCTACTAAGTGAAGGGCTGCGCTTTTTTAAAAAGCGCAGCCCTTCTGCTTAGTAGGGCTGCGCTTATTTAAAAAAGCGCAGCCCTTCCTGAAATAATTTGAAATTTCGGAATCGCGGGCTTTGAAATATTGAGCGGGGATTCGTCAAATATATTATCTCTCATTCTCTCTCCTCTCTCACGTCCCTCATTATTCCTTTCCTCCTCTTCTCATCCTCTCTTCTCTCTCATCCTCTCTTCTCTCTCAAAATCTCCCATAAACATTTGCGACAAAAAGCTTGAAATGATTTGCACTAAACATGGCGACGGAGTCCGATTGCCTATTGTGATACCTTTTCGGAAGCGGAACGAGCCAACGAGTCAAACTCACCGCTACACCGTGACGTTTAGGCTTTTTAAGCCATCCGAGTTCGTTTAAGCCTCCAAATAGCCATTTTAAGTTTTTCCGAAATTTTTTTTTCCTTAAATTATGTATTTGGGTTTTGTTTTATGTATTTAAACATTATTAGGTTGTAGTTCTTGTATTTTCAGATCTATAATGTTCTTGTATACTTCTCTTTGTTTATATGTTTTGATTAATGTTCTTGTATACTTCTCTTTGTTTATATGTTTTGATTAATGTTCTTGTATACTTCTCTTTGTTTTGATTAATGTTCTTGTATACTTCTCTTTGTTTATTTTGATTAATGTTATTCTTGTATGCTTCTCTTTGTTTATTTTGATTAATGTTCTTGTATACTTCTCTTTCTATATAATTTCTTGTATTTTCATCTTTGTTTTGATTAATGTTCTTGTATACTTATTGTATACTTCTCTTTGTATATTAGTTTTTGTTCCTTTTTTTCATTTTCGTTTCATTCTTTTTATTGTTTTGGGTTTAGTATTTTCGTTTCGTTTCTCTTCTCTTCTGTTTAATTTCAGAAAATGTGAGATTATGAGTAAAAAAATGACAAAATTTTTTTTTTTTTTTTATTTTTTTTTTGGTAGGAAGGGCTGCGCTAGTTAGGAAAAAGCGCAGCCCTTTAGCCCAGAAGGGCTGCGCTTTTTCTTAACTAGCGCAGCCCTTCTGGGCTAGAAGGGCTGCGCTTTTTCCTAACTAGCGCAGCCCTTCTAGCTTAAGGGCTGCGCTTTTCTAGCGCAGCCCTACTTAAAAAGTGAAGGGCTGCTACTGAAAGGGCTGCTGTCAAAAAGCGCAGCCCTACATGCCTTTTTTAGCGCAACCCTTCTTCATTTTTCCACTAGTGTTTATTTTTCAGTTGGTCTTCATATTATTTCTTTACTATTTCAATTAGATTCACAAGCATTCAAATGAAAGTGATTTCTAGCATAATATGTACTATCTTAAAACAGGTTTTCCCAAATTCAAGACATAGGCTTTGCCTTTGGCATATAGAGAAGAACTTTGTAAGCCACTTCGGATCCCTCAAGACCAATGAAGACTTCAAGAACATGTTCAAGAACTGCTTGATGGGGTGTCAAAATGAATCAGGCTTTGAAGAATTGTGGCGAAAATGATGGAAATGTATGGACACGAGAAAAAGGAATGGTTCGATCAAGTATATGATCGGAGACACAAGTGGTGCACCGCGTTAAATAGGGATATGTTTTCAGCTGGAATCTTATCATCACAAAGAAGTGAAGTTACAAATAAGGCAATATCATTCAATGCAAAAGCAACAACAAACCTGTTTGAATTCTATCATATATTTGAGCAAACAGTGAAAAGATGAAGAAGCAATGAAACTAGTGATAGCTTCCGGAACAGAACCGAACGTCCCAAAGCTGTCAAATCCAAATCAAAGAATCTGAAACATGCAGCTGATGTATACACACTAGCACTGTATAATGACTTTGAAATAGAGTATGAGTGGGCAATGACATCCTTTTTACGAGCATTTGCAACAGAAAACTCAGAGCTGAAGTTGTTTGAAGTCTCACCAGAAGAAGATTTCACCAATTCACATACAATAGCATACGATGAGGCTACAATAGAATTAGTGTGCTCATGTCAATGCTTCACAGAGACGGGGATGCTTTGCTTTCACATAATAAGGGTCATGCACATGTTCAGCATATTTTAAATCCCACAACAATATATCCTTAAGAGATGGACAAGACTTGCAAAGTCAGCAGTATGGGAGAATGTTCAAGGTTAGTGAAATAAATCAATATGACTAACTGACAAATTAATGCAACTAACTGAAAAAATGAAGACTCCGACTGAAACAATTAACTGGTCACCTGAAAGATTTACTTAGTGAACTGAAAAAAAAGGCTCCAGCTGAAAAATTAGTATAACTAACTGATCCATTAATGTTACTAACAGAAAATTAATTGGGGGTTTTGTTTGTGTGTGGGAGGGGGGATATTAGTGGTGGGGGGTTTTGGGGGTGTGGGGTTTAACACTTAACTAACTGAAACAATTAACACACCACATGAAACAATTTATCACCTATCTAAAAAATTTAGTTAGTCAAATGAAATAATTGACTAAGAAACATTTATTACAGAGACAAGGACCAAAGCCAAAATGCACTGTTGTGGACACCATGGAGACATGCAATAACCAAGAATTTCTACAACCTAGTGTCAATATGTCAATCACATGAGGATGCAAGAACATTATGTGACAAGTCGTTGAAGGATATATACAAATCAGTGAAAGAAGTTTTCAAGACTGATCAACAAAAACAACAAGAAATTGAATACGAAGAACTATGAAGACAGATAGTTGAAAATCCTGAGGTGATAAAGACAAAAGGAAGACCCCCAAAGGGAAACAAGAGAGTAAAATGACATTTTGAGAAGCGTAAAATGAAGACAAGGCATCCGAATGAATATGGAACAAAAACCCCAAATGTACCTGAAGTTGAATAGTATACAAATAATATTAGTTTTCAATTGTATTCCAGTCAGTAATTGTATTCAAATTTACACTTGTTTATTTCTCAGCTACTCGAAATTCAGTAATATTAGTATTTATTGTCCTTCAGTTAGACTTGTTTATTTTTCAGCTAGTGTTTATAGTGCTTCAGTTAGACTTGTTTACTTTTCAGCTTATATTAATTGTGCTTCAGTTAGACTTGTTTATTTTTCAGCTAATCTTTATACTGCTTCAGTTAGACTTGTGTATTTTTCAGTTAGTGTTAATTGTGCTTCAGTTAGACTTATTTATTTTTCAGCTTGTATTAATTGTGCTTTAGTTAGACTTGTGTATTTTCCAGCTAGTGTTAATTCTGCTTCAGTTAGACATATTTAATTTTCAGCTTGTATTAATTGTGCTTCAGTTAGCATGTGTATTTTTCAGCTAGTGTTAATTTTCCTTCAGTTAGACTTATTTATTTTTCAGCTAGTATTAATTGTGCTTAAGTTAGAGTTGTTTATTTTTCAGCTAGTGTTTATAGAGCTTCAGTTAGACTTGTTTATTTTTCAGCTAGTCGTTATTGTCCTTCAGTTAGACTTGTTTATTTTTCAGCTACTATTTACAGTGCTTCAGTTAGACTTAAAATTTATATTTACAAATATATGTCATACACTTATTATTATGAGTTAGATTTTTCATTTTTCGGTTGGTGATTGTATTTTTCCGGCCAATTAATTTTCAAACAACTTCATTGACACAAATGTATTCCATTCAAAGTAAGTGTAAATGTACAATTATAAAGATAAAAAATATAAAATGAGTTGTGTGCTATTTCTACTGTACATTACAAAATTTAATGGTGTGCTATTTCTACTGTACATTATAATAAAAAAAACAAAAAAAAAACAGTTTGGCAACTAAGAATAACGAAATTTCAACAGTTGCTCTACTTTCACTTTGTCTCCAAAATTATTATTCAACACCTCTTCTACTTGCGCCTCATGATCCCTCCTTCGCCGTAAAACGTGTGCTTCTTTTCTATTTGTCATCTTTGATCGATTACAAGCTAATTTATCTAGAACAGCCTCTTTATCCTTCCTTAACTTCTGTCTTGCCATTAGTTGAGTTTGTTTGCAGACCAAACATAACAGTCATGCTTCACTTTCTCTCTCGGTTTGTTTAAAGGATGGTCCACAAGACGAAGCGCAAGCCTGCACCACTCAAGGTTTTTGGTGGCTGCCTGAAAAATAATAAAATCAACACTATTAAAAAAGTTTCAAAAACATAAATGTAATAATTTAAAAATAAAACTAACTGAAAACAACCAACAACATCAACTAGTCTTTATAGTGCTTTATTGTTTTTCAGGTAGTCCTTATAATGCTTTCAGCTACTAATGATTGTGTTTCAGTTAGACTTGTTTATCTCTCAGCTAGTCTTTACAGTGCTTCAGTTAGACTTAATTATTTCTCAGCTAGTCTTTATAGTGCTTCAGTTAGACATCTTTGTTTTTCAGCTAGTCTTTCAAGTCCTTCACTAACTGGCTATCATACCCTTTTCTATTAAAAAACTTTCAAAAACAGAAATCTAACAAGAAAAATACTCCTAAAAACAATAAAGTAATCATACCCTTTTCACGTCAACAAGTGCAAAATGGTTAGTATTTTGACCATCATACAACTCCATGGTTTTGATTGCATAGACACCACAATCAAAATTGTTGTCCTTGCTTCTCCAAGGGAAATAAAGAGTTGATGTTTGCCAATGGTGGAGATGATCAAAATCACGACATCTCATATTAACTTGCATAAAAGAATCAAAAGCACGACACTGCATTTGAAGATCAAAAAGTAAACAACAATTAAAAAACAAGTAATAAAATGGAACAAAAACAAAATACAAATGCTCATAAAAAGGTACGTATAAAGTATGTAAGACCGTTAAATTCCTCATGCTTATATCTATCAATATCCTTCATGTCTGTACGATTGTCAATATTTTCAATCCTTTTAGCTTTCTTGTTCAGCACCAAGACAGTATAATGATCATCCTTGTGAACAGGAACAAAAATCTGGAAGATAAACATAATATGCAAAAGCAATAAGTCTACCTGACAGAGAACAAAAAACTAAATGAATACTAAAAACACTAGCTGAAACAAAAACATACACTAACTGAAAGATTGAAAACAATGACTGAAATGTAAATTACTCCAACTCATTTATATACACTAACTGAACTAAAACATACACTAACTGAAAACATAAACTAGTACTAACTAACAAGTAACATACACTAAGTGAAATAAACATACACTAACTGACATAGAAACATACACTAACCGAAACATAAACTAGTACTAACTGACAAGTAACATACACTAACTGAAATAGGAACATACACTAACTGAAACATAAACTATTACTAACTGACAAGTAACATACACTAACTGACAAAAAACATAAACTAAATGAAACATAAACTAATACTACCTGACATGAAACATACACTAACCGACAACAAACATACACTAAAAAAACAAAAATAATACTAAGTGAAATCAAAACAAATAAAAAAATGGTTAACAATAATATAAACTAACCAGTTCAGCTTCTCGAATATCATTCCCTAGGAAATGATTTCACCCATGAAGAAATAGCTTCCTTACATTTCTTGTAGTATAAATCATCATCTTTTGTAACCAGCTTTTTCTTCTTTTCTTCCAATTCCTTCAACTTCTGATCATACTGATTAGTGCCCTCCAGCTTTTTCAAAATAATCTCATTTTCAGCAATCTCACTATCAACCTTAACCTTTTTTACCTTCTCAGCACACATCCAATTGATATAGTTCTACAACAAAAGAAAACAAATAATATGACAAACTGAAAGACATAAGATGACCAACTGAAAAAATAATATGACCAACTGAAAAACATAATATGACAAACTGAAAAACAAAAGATGACCAACTGAAAAAATAATATGACCAAATGAAAACAAACATATAAAACTAAGCAATAACAATAAACACTTACAAAAGGCATAATATTAAACCAGAATCTCCTTGTTGCAGAAGGTGATTCCTCTTCTTGCCTATTGAACATGAAGGCGCATCCGTCAATGACTACACTGGTGAGCCAACCTTGACGAGGCATGCTAATTAAGTCGAATTTGTACAACTGAACCGCATAGTTGCTATGAGGATTATCAAAATCCACAATGAGATCACTTGTTAGTTCACTTTGCATAATTTGATTTTTCATCTTCACTTCTCCAGAATCTATATCCAATGACATGAATCCAACAATTTCAAACTCATTGTAAAATAGATAATCAACCAGCAACCTCTGCTCAGGAGACAGATCAATCAAATACTTATTATATTGTGGCAAACTTCGACACAATATTTTGCCATGATTGTTGATAGGAACAGCCTGCAATCCAGGTGTAGAAGATGAACCAACACCAGCTTCCTTCTCATCCTCTTCTTTTTTAGGCTTGTCAGAATCAACTCCTTGACTTGCAATCCTGTCAATGAGGTCCTCCAAACCTTCATCGTCATAATCATCACCTGGTTCCTTAACTCTCAAAACTATCTCAGATTTCTCTGAAGTATGGTCATAGTCCCACCCCTTCAAAAATTCAGGTGTTGAAGGAATTTCTGACTTTGATTGTTTCTGAGGTTTGTAGGATTTTGTATGATGATTGATCAGAATAAGAGCCATCACCCTGCATTCAATTAAAATATAAAAAAAATTACAGATATACTAACTGAAAGATAAACATACACTAACTGAAAATAGAAACAGATACTAACTGACAAGAAACACAAACCAAATGAAAAATAAACTATTACTAACTGACAAGAAAGATACACTAACTGAAACATAAAATAATACTAACTGACAAGAAACAAACACTAAGTGACATGAAACTTACACTAACTCAAACATAAACTGATACTAACTCACAAGAAACAAACACTAACTGACAACAAACATACATTAACTGAAAGATTGAAAACAATGACTGAAATGTAAACTACTCCAACTCATTTATATACACTAACTGAACTAGAAATATACACTAACTGAAAACATAAACTAGTACTAACTAACAAGTAACATACGCTAAGTGAAATAGAAACATACACTAACTGACATAGAAACATACACTAACCGAAACATAAACTAGTACTAACTAACAAGTAACATACACTAACTGAAATATGAACATACACTAACTGAAACATAAACTATTACTAACTGACAAGTAACATACACTAACTGACAAAAAACATAAACTAAATGAAACATAAACTAATACTACCTGACATGAAACATACACTAACTGACAACAAACATACACTAAATAAAACATAAAATAATACTAAGTGACATCAAAAAAAAAAAAAATGGTTAACAATAATACAACTAACCAGTTCAGCTTCTCGAATATCAGTCCCTGGAAATGATTTCACCCATGAAGAAATAGCTTCCTTACATTTTTTGTAGTATAAATCATCATCTTTTGTAACCAGCTTTTTCTTCTTTTCTTCCCATTCCTTCAACTTCTGATCATACTAATTAGTGCCCTCCAGCTTTTTCAAAATAATCTCATTTTCAGCAATCTCACTATCAACCTTAACCATTTTTACCTTCTCAGCACACATCCAATTGATATAGTTCTACAACAAAAGAAAACAGATAATATGACAAACTGAAAGACAGAAGATGACCAACTGAAAAAATAATATGACCAATTGAAAAACATAATATGACAAACTGAAAAACAGAAGATGACCAACTGAAACAAATAATATGACCAAATGAAAACAAACATATAAAACTAAGGAATAACAATAAACACTTACAAAAGGCATAATATTAAACCAGAATCTCCATGTTGCAGAAGGTGATTCCTCTTCTTGCCTATTGAACATGAAGGCGCATCCGTCAATGTCTCCACTGGTGAGCCAACCTTGATGTGGCATGCAAATTAAGTCGAATTTGTACAACTGAACCGCATAGTTGCTATGAGGATTATCAAAATCCACAATGAGATCACTTGTTAGTTCACTTTGCATAATTTGATTTTTCATCTTCACTTCTCCAGAATCTATATCCAATGATATAAATACAACAATTTCAAACTCATTGTAAAATGGATAATCAACCAGTAACCTCTGCTCAGGAGACAGGTCAATCAAATACTTATTATATTGTTCCAAACTTCGACACAATATTTTGCCATGATTGTTGACAGGAACAGCCTGCAATCCAGGTGCAGAAGATGAACCAACACCAGCTTCCTTCTCATCCTCTTCTTTTTTAGGCTTGTTAGAATCAACTCCTTGACTTGCAATCCTGTCAATGAGGTCCTCCAAACCTTCATCGTCATAATCATCACCTGGTTCCTTAACTCTCTAAACTTTCTCAGATTTCTCCGAAGTATGGTCATAGTCCCACCCCTTCAATAATTCAGGTGTTGAAGGAATTTCTGACTTTGATTGTTTCTGAGGTTTGTAGGATTTTGTATGATGATTGATCAGAATAAGAGCCATCACCCTGCATTCAATTAAAATATTAAAAAAATGACAGATATACTAACTGAAAGATAAACATACACTAAGTGAAAATAGAAACAGATACTAACTGACAAGAAACACAAACCACATGAAAAATAAACTATTACTAACTGACAAGAAAGATACACTAACTGAAACATAAAATAATACTAACTGACAAGAAACAAACACTAACTGACATGAAACTTACACTAACTCAAACATAAACTGATACTAACTCACAAGAAACAAACACTAACTGACAACAAACGTACATTAACTGAAAGATTGAAAACAATGACTGAAATGTAAACTACTCCAACTCATTTATATACACTAACTGAACTAGAAACATACACTAACTGAAAACATAAACTAGTACTAACTAACAAGTAACATACACTAAGTGAAATAGAAACATACACTAACTGACATAGAAACATACACTAACTGAAACATAAACTAGTACTAACTGACAAGTAACATACACTAACTGAAATAGGAACATACACTAACTGAAACATAAACTAATACTAACTAACAAGTAACATACACTAACTGACAAAAAACATAAACTAAATGAAACATAAACTAATACTACCTGACATGAAACATACACTAACTAACAACAAACATACACTAAATAAAACATAAAATAATACTAAGTGAAATAAAAATAAAAATAAAAAAATGGTTAACAATAATACAACTAACCAGTTCAGCTTCTCGAATATCATTCCCTGGAAATGATTTCACCCATGAAGAAATAGCTTCCTTACATTTCCTGTAGTATAAATCATCATCTTTTGTAACCAGCTTTTTCTTCTTTTCTTCCCATTCCTTCAACTTCTGATCATACTGATTAGTGCCCTCCTGCTTTTTCAAAATAATCTCATTTTCAGCAATCTCACTATCAACCTTAACCTTTTTTATCTTCTCAGCACACATCCAATTGATATAGTTCTACAACAACAAAAAACAGATAATATTACAAACTGAAAGACATAAGATGACCAACTGAAAAAATAATATGACCAACTGACAAACATAATATGACAAACTGAAAAATATAAGATGACCAACTGAAAAAATAATATGACCGAATGAAAACAAACATATAAAACTAAGCAATAACAATAAACACTTACAAAAGGCATAATATTAAACCAGAATCTCCTTGTTGCAGAAGGTGATTCCTCTTCTTGCCTATTGAACATGAAGGCGCATCCGTCTATGACTCCACTGGTGAGCTAACCTTGACGAGGTATGCTAATTAAGTCGAATTTGTACAACTGAACCGCATAGTTGCTATGAGGATTATCAATATCCACAATGAGATCACTTGTTAGTTCACTTTGCATAATTTGATTTTTCATCTTCACTTCTTCAGAATCTATATCCAATGACATAAATGCAACATCTTCAAACTCATTGTAAAATAGATAATCAACCAGCAACCTCTGCTCAAGAGACAGATCAATAAAATACCTATTATATTGTTGCAAACTTCTACACAATATTATGCCATGATTGTTGACAGAAAAGCCTGCAATCCAGGTGTAGAAGAGGAACCAACACCAGCTTCCTTCTCATCCTCTTCTTTTTTAGGCTTGTCAGAATCAACTCCTTGACTTGCAATCCTGTCAATGAGGTCCTCCAAACCTTCATCGTCATAATCATCACCTGGTTCCTTAACTCTCAAAACTTTCTCAGATTTCCCGAAGTATGGTCATAGTCCCCCTTTCAAAAATTCAGGTGTTGAAGGAATTTCTGACTTTGATTGTTTCTGAGGTTTGTAGGATTTTGTATGATGATTGATCAGAATAAGAGCCATCACCCTGCATTCAATTAAAATATTAAAAAAATGATAGATATACTAACTGAAAATAAACATACACTAACTGAAAATGAAACAGATACTAACTTACAAGAAACACAAACCAAATGAAAAATAAACTATTACTAACTGACAAGAAAGATACACTAACTGAAACATAAATAATACTAACTGACAAGAAACAAACACTAACTGACATGAAACTTACACTAACTCAAACATAAACTGATACTAACTCACAAGAAACAAACACTAACTGACAACAAACATACATTAACTGAAAGATTGAAAACAATGACTGAAATGTAAACTACTCCAACTCATTATATACACTAACTGAACTAGAAACATACACTAACTGAAAACATAAACTAGTACTAACTAACAAGTAACATACACTAAGTGAAATAGAAACATACACTAACTGACATAGAAACATACACTAACCGAAACATAAACTAGTACTAACTGACAAGTAACATACACTAACTGAAATAGGAACATACACTAACTGAAACATAAACTATTACTAACTGACAAGTAACATACACTAACTGACAAAAACATAAACTAAATGAAACATAAACTAATACTACCTGACATGAAACATACACTAACTGACAACAAACATACACTAAATAAAACATAAAATAATACTAAGTGACATCAAAATAAATAAAAAATGGTTAACAATAATACAACTAACCAGTTCAGCTTCTCGAATATCAGTCCCTGGAAATGATTTCACCCATGAAGAAATAGCTTCCTTACATTTCTTGTAGTATAAATCATCATCTTTTGTAACCAGCTTTTTTCTTTTCTTCCCATTCCTTCAACTTCTGATCATACTAATTAGTGCCCTCCAGCTTTTTCAAAATAATCTCATTTTCAGCAATCTCACTATCAACCTTAACCTTTTTACCTTCTCAGCACACATCCAATTGATATAGTTCTACAACAAAAGAAAATAAATAATATGACAAACTGAAAGACAAAAGATGACCAACTTAAAAAATAATATGACCAACTGAAAAACATAATATGACAAACTGAAAAACAGAAGATGACCAACTGAAAACAAATAATATGACCAAATGAAAACAAACATATAAAACTAAGCAATAACAATAAACACTTACAAAAGGCATAATATTAAACCAGAATCTCCTTGTTGCAGAAGGTGATTCCTCTTCTTGCCATTGAACATGAAGGCGCATCCGTCAATCTCCACTGGTGAGCCAACCTTGATGTGGCATGCAAATTAAGTCGAATTTGTACAACTGAACCGCATAGTTGCTATGAGGATTATCAAAATCCACAATGAGATCACTTGTTAGTTCACTTTGCATAATTTGATTTTTCATCTTCACTTCTCAAATCTATATCCAATGACATAAATGCAACATCTTCAAACTCATTGTAAAATAGATAATCAACCAACAACCTCTGCTCAGGAGACAGGTCAATCAAATACTTATTATATTGTTGCAAACTTCTACACAATATTATGCCATGATTGTTGACAGGAACATCCTGCAACCCAGGTGTAGAAGATGAACCAACACCAGCTACCTTCTCATCCTCTTCTTTTTTAGGCTTGTCAGAATCAACTCCTTGACTTGCAATCCTGTCAATGAGGTCCTCCAAACCTTCATCGTCATAATCATCACCTGGTTCCTAACTCTCAAACTTTTCTCAGATTTCTCTGAAGTATGGTCATAGTCCCACCCTTCAATAATTCAGGTGTTGAAGGAATTTCTGACTTTGATTGTTTCTGAGGTTTGTAGGATTTTGTATGATGATTGATCAGAATAAGAGCCATCACACCTGCATTCAATTAAAATATTAAAAAAATGACAGATATACTAACTGAAAGATAAACATACACTAAATGAAAATAGAAACAGATACTAACTGACAAGAAACACAAACCAAATGAAAAATAAACTATTACTAACTGACAAGAAAGATACACTAACTGAAACATAAAATAATACTAACTGACAAGAAACAAACACTAACTGACATGAAACTTACACTAACTCAAACATAAACTGATACTAACTCACAAGAAACAAACACTAACTGACAACAAACATACATTAACTGAAAGATTGAAAAATGACTGAAATGTAAATACTCCAACTCATTTATATACACTAACTGAACTAGAAACATACACTAACTGAAAACATAAACTAGTACTAACTAACAAGTAACATACACTAAGTGAAATAGAAACATACACTAACGACTAGAAACATACACTAACTGAAACATAAACAGTACTAACTGACAAGTAACATAAACTAGTACTAGACAATAGAACATACACTAACTGAAACATAACTAAATACTAACTGACAAGTAACATACACTAATGACAAAAACATAAACTAAATGAAACATAAACTAATACTACCTGACATGAAACATAACACTAACAACAAACATACACTAAATAAAACATAAAATAATACTAAGTGAAATAAAAAAAAATAAAAAAATGGTTAACAATAATACAACTAACCAGTTCAGCTTCTCGAATATCAGTCCCTGGAAATGATTTCACCCATGAAGAAATAGCTTCCTTACATTTTGTAGTATAAATCATCATCTTTTAACCAGCTTTTTCTTCTTTTCTTCCCATTCCTTCAACTTCTGATCATACTGATTAGTGCCCTCCTGCTTTTTCAAAATAATCTCATTTTCAGCAATCTCACTATCAACCTTAACCTTTTTTACCTTCTCAGCACACATCCAATTGATATAGTTCTACAATTAAAGAAAACAGATAATATTACAAACTGAAAGACAGAAGATGACCAACTGAAAAAAAAAATATGACCAACTGAAAAACATAATATGACAAACTGAAAAACAGAAGATGACCAACTGAAAAAATAATATGACCAAATGAAAAAAACATATAAAACTAAGCAATGACAATAAACACTTACAAAAGGCATAATATTAAACCAGAATCTCCTTGTTGCAGAAGGTGATTCCTCTTCTTGCCTATTGAACATGAAGGCGCATCCGTCATGATCACTGGTGTGCCAACCTTGACAGGTATGCTAATTAAGTCGAATTTGTACAACTGAACCGCATAGTTGCTATGAGGATTATCAAAATCCAAATGAGATCACTTGTTAGTTACTTTGCATAATTTGATTTTTCATCTTCACTTCTTCAGAATCTATATCCAATGACATAAATGCAACATCTTCAAACTCATTGTAAAATAGATAATCAACCAGCAACCTCTGCTCAGGAGACAGATCAATCAAATACTTATTATATTGTTGCAAATTTCTACACAATATTATGCCATGATTGTTGACAGGAACAGCCTGCAATCCAGGTGTAGAAGATGAACCAACACCAGCTTCCTTCTCATCCTCTTCTTTTTTAGGCTTGTCAGAATCAACTCCTTGACTTGCAATCCTGTCAATGAGGTCCTCCAAACCTTCATCGTCATAATCATCACCTGGTTCCTTAACTCTCAAAACTTTCTCAGATTTCTCGAAGTATGGTCATAGTCCCACCCTTCATAATTCAGGTGTTGAAGGAATTTCTGACTTTGATTGTTTCTGAGGTTTGTAGGATTTTGTATGATGATTGATCAGAATAAGAGCCATCACCCTGCATTCAATTAAAATATTAAAAAAATGACAGATATACTAACTGAAAGATAAACATACACAACTGAAAATGAAACAGATACTAACTGACAAGAAACACAAACCAAATGAAAAATAAACTATTACTAACTGACAAGAAAGATACACTAACTGAAACATAAAATAATACTAACTGACAAGAAACAAACACTAACTGACATGAAACTTACACTAACTCAAACATAAACTGATACTAACTCAAAAGAAACAAACACTAACTGACAACAAACATACATTAACTGAAAGATTGAAAACAATGACTGAAATGTAAACTACTCCAACTCATTTATATACACTAACTGAACTAGAAACATACACTAACTGAAAACATAAACTAGTACTAACTAACAAGTAACATACACTAAGTGAAATAGAAACATACACTAACTGACATAGAAAATACACTAACGAACATAAACTAGTACTAACTGACAAGTAACATACACTAACTGAAATAGGAACATACACTAACTGAAACATAAACTATTACTAATGACAAGTAACATACACTAACTGACAAAAAACATAAACTAAATGAAACATAAACTAATACTACCTGACATGAAACATACACTAACTGACAACAAACATACACTAAATAAAACATAAAATAATACTAAGTGACATCAAAATAAATAAAAAAATGGTTAACAATAATACAACTAACCAGTTCAGCTTCTCGAATATCAGTCCCTGGAAATGATTTCACCCATGAAGAAATAGCTTCCTTACATTTCTTGTAGTATAAATCATCATCTTTTGTAAACAGCTTTTTCTTCTTTTCTTCCCATTCCTTCAACTTCTAATCATACAAATTAGTGCCCTCCAGCTTTTTCAAAATAATCTCATTTTCAGCAATCTCACTATCAACCTTAACCTTTTTTACCTTCTCAGCACACATCCAATTGATATAGTTCTACAACAAAAGAAAACAGATAATATGACAAACTGAAAGACAGAAGATGACCAACTGAAAAATAATATGACCAACTGAAAAACATAATATGACAAACTGAAAAACAGAAGATGACCAACTGAAAACAAATAATATGACCAAATGAAAACAAACATATAAAACTAAGCAATAACAATAAACACTTACAAAAGGCATAATATTAAACCAGAATCTCCTTGTTGCAGAAGGTGATTCCTCTTCTTGCCTATTGAACATGAAGGCGCATCCGTCAATGACTCCACTGGTGAGCCAACCTTGACGAGGCATGCTAATTAAGTCGAATTTGTACAACTGAACCGCATAGTTGCTATGAGGATTATCAAAATCCACAATGAGATCACTTGTTAGTTCACTTTGCATAATTTGATTTTTCATCTTCACTTCTTCAGAATCTATATCCAATGACATAAATGCAACATCTTCAAACTCATTGTAAAATAGATAATCAACCAGCAACCTCTGCTCATGAGACAGATCAATCAAATACTTATTATACTGTTGCAAACTTCTACACAATATTATGCCATGATTGTTGACAGGAACAGCCTGCAATCCAGGTGTAGAAGATGAACCAACACCAGCTTCCTTCTCATCCTCTTCTTTTTTAGGCTTGTCAGAATCAACTCCTTGACTTGCATCCTGTCAATGAGGTCCTCCAAACCTTCATCGTCATAATCATCACCTGGTTCCTTAACTCTCAAAACTTTCTCAGATTTCTCTGAAGTATGGTCATAGTCCCACCCCTTCAATAATTCAGGTGTTGAAGGAATTTCTGACTTTGATTGTTTCTGAGGTTTGTAGGATTTTGTATGATGATTGATCAGAATAAGAGCCATCACCCTGCATTCAATTAAAATATTAAAAAAATGACAGATATACTAACTGAAAGATAAACATACACTAACTGAAAATAGAAACAGATACTAACTGACAAGAAACACAAACCAAATGAAAAATAAACTATTACTAACTGACAAGAAAGATACACTAACTGAAACATAAAATAATACTAACTGACAGAAACAAACACTAATGACATGAAACTTACACTAACTCAAACATAAACTGATACTAACTCAAAGAAACAAACACTAACTGACAACAAACATACATTAACTGAAAGATTGAAAACAATGACTGAAATGTAAACTACTCCAACTCATTTATATACACTAACTGAACTAGAAACATACACTAACTGAAAACATAAACTAGTACTAACTAACAAGTAACATACACTAAGTGAAATAGAAACATACACTAACGACATAGAAACATACACTAACGAAACATAAACTAGTACTAACTGACAAGTAACATACACTAACTGAAATAGGAACATACACTAACTGAAACATAAACTATTACTAACGACAAGTAACATACACTAACTGACAAAAAACATAAACTAAATGAAACATAACTAATACTACCTGACATGAAAATAACTAACTGACAACAAACATACACTAAATAAAACATAAAATAATACTAAGTGACATCAAAAAAAAAAAAAATGGTTAACAATAATACAACTAACCAGTTCAGCTTCTCGAATATCAGTCCCTGGAAATGATTTCACCCATGAAGAAATAGCTTCCTTACATTTCTTGTAGTATAAATCATCATCTTTTGTAACCAGCTTTTTCTTCTTTTCTTCCCATTCCTTCAACTTCTGATCATACTAATTAGTGCCCTCCAGCTTTTTCAAAATAATCTCATTTTCAGCAATCTCACTATCAACCTTAACCTTTTTTACCTTCTCAGCACACATCCAATTGATATAGTTCTACAACAAAAAGAAAACGATAATATGACAAACTGAAAGACAGAAGATGACCAACTGAAAAAATAATATGACCAACTGAAAAAAATAATATGACAAACTGAAAAACAGAAGATGACCAACTGAAAAAATAATATGACCAAATGAAAATAAACATATAAAACTAAGCAATACAATAAACACTTACAAAAGGCATAATATTAAACCAGAATCTCCTTGTTGCAGAAGGTGATTCCTCTTCTTGCCTATTGAACATGAAGGCGCATCCGTCAATGATCCACTGGTGAGCCAACCTTGAGAGGTATGCTAATTAAGTCGAATTTGTACAACTGAACCGCATAGTTGCTATGAGGATTATCAAAATCCACAATGAGATCACTTGTTAGTTCACTTTGCATAATTTGATTTTTCATCTTCACTTCTTCAGAATCTATATCCAATGACATAAATGCAACATCTTCAAACTCATTGTAAAATAGATAATCAACCAGCAACCTCTGCTCAGGAGACAGATCAATCAAATACTTATTATATTGTTGCAAACTTCTACACAATATTATGCCATGATTGTTGACAGGAACAGCCTGCAATCCAGGTGTAGAAGATGAACCAACACCAGCTTCCTTCTCATCCTCTTCTTTTTTAGGCTTGTCAGAATCAACTCCTTGACTTGCATCCTGTCAATGAGGTCCTCCAAACTTCATCGTCATAATCATCACCTGGTTCCTTAACTCTCAAAACTTTCTCAGATTTCTCGAAGTATGGTCATAGTCCCACCCTTCAATAATTCAGGTGTTGAAGGAATTTCTGACTTTGATTGTTTCTGAGGTTTGTAGGATTTTGTATGATGATTGATCAGAATAAGAGCCATCACCCTGCATTCAATTACAATATAAAAAAATGGCAGATATACTAACTGAAAGATAAACATACACTAACTGAAAATAGAAACAGATACTAACTGACAAGAAACACAAACCAAATGAAAAATAAACTATTACTAACTGACAAGAAAGATAAACTAACTGAAACATAAAATAATACTAACTGACAAGAAACAAACACTAACTGACATGAAACTTACACTAACTCAAACATAAATGATATACTAACTCAAAGAAACAAACACTAACTGACAACAAACATACATTAACTGAAAGATTGAAAACAATGACTGAAATGTAAACTACTCCAACTCATTTATATACACTAACAAACTAGAAACATACACTAACTGAAAACATAAACTAGTACTAACTAACAAGTAACATACACTAAGTGAAATAGAAACATACACTAACTGACATAGAAACATACACTAACCGAAACATAAACTAGTACTAACTGACAAGTAACATACACTAACTGAAATAGGAACATACACTAACTGAAACATAAATTATTACTAACAGACAAGTAACATACACTAACTGACAAAAAACATAAACTAAATGAAACATAAACTAATACTACCTGACATGAAACATACACTGACAACAAACATACACTAAATAAAACATAAAATAATACTAAGTGACATCAAAATAAATAAAAAAATGGTTAACAATAATACAACTAACCAGTTCAGCTTGTCGAATATCAGTCCCTGGAAATGATTTCACCCATGAAGAAATAGCTTCCTTACATTTCTTGTAGTATAAATCATCATCTTTTGTAACCAGCTTTTTCTTCTTTTCTTCCCATTCCTTCAACTTCTGATCATACTAATTAGTGCCCTCCAGCTTTTTCAAAATAATCTCATTTTCAGCAATCTCACTATCAACCTTAAACTTTTTTACCTTCTCAGCACACATCCAATTGATATAGTTCTACAACAAAAGAAAACAGATAATATGACAAACTGAAAGACAGAAGATGACCAACTGAAAAAATAATATGACCAACTGAAAAACATATTATGACAAACTGAAAAACAGAAGATGACCAACTGAAAACAAATAATATGACCAAATGAAAACAAACATATAAAACTAAGCAATAACAATAAACACTTACAAAAGGCATAATATTAAACCAGAATCTCCTTGTTGCAGAAGGTGATTCCTCTTCTTGCCTATTGAACATGAAGGCGCATCCGTCAATGTCTCTACTGGTGAGCCAACCTTGACGTGGCATGCAAATTAAGTCGAATTTGTACAACTGAACCGCATAGTTGCTATGAGGATTATCAAAATCCACAATGAGATCACTTGTTAGTTCACTTTGCATAATTTGATTTTTCATCTTCACTTCTTCAAAATCTATATCCAATGACATAAATGCAACATCTTCAAACTCATTGTAAAATAGAGTTACACATCTTTATTTTTTAAAAAAAGTAAAGAAAAACAAATGAAAAACACCAAAGGAAAGGTAGAAATGTGCAAATGAAACAAAAACAACATCAACTGAAAGAATATAAGAAGCAACTGAAACAATACTAGAATCAACTGAAACAATACAAGAATCAACTGAAAGAATATAAATATCAACTGAAAAACAACATCAACTGAAAGAATACAAGTAGCAACTGAAAGAATACTATAACCAATTGAAAGAATATAAATATCAACTAAAAACAACAACTGAAAATATATGTGTATAAAACAACAAAAACTGAAACACAAACCCTAACAACATGAAATAAATATACTAATAAACTGAAAACATCAAAAAATAGAAAAAAACAAAATAAATATCTCAACTACACTAAGAACTTGAAATCTACCTTGGATCATAATCACCATCTTTCTCTTTCTTCTTCCCAGCAGTAGACAGTGCCAAAATTTTTCCTGAAGATGCGACACTCTTCACCTTCTTCGACTTCGGGCTACATTACAATTACAACAACAAAAACGCTAAAAATTTGAAAAAAAAAAAATTGCAGCAAAAATCAAACAAAATTATACCTAGAATCATCATCTCTGATTCTCTTCACCATATTTGCGATGCAAACATTAATGAATTACGAACATAAAAAAACACGCTAAGTTTCAACAGCAGAGAAGCAGAAAAATTCTAGAAATAATCGGTAAATAATATATCGGTTTCTTTGAAAAGAAGAAGAACCAGTTTTAAAACTAGCAAGAATCAAGCAGATATCGAAAAAACAGTTTCAAACTCGAAAAAAGATAATGACCTAATAACCGTTAAATGTTTTTTCTAAAAATAAACAAAGCTGCTGATCAACAAAACAAATATGGAAAAAAAAGCCCGCGCGTTTTTGATGGGCTAAGCCCGTCTGACGGAAGGTATTGGGTCAGACGGTCTGACCCAATACTTTCACTTATATTTTACATGCAAGCTGGTATATATATGTGATGCAGTAGAAGAGAAAAGACTGTTTTGAGTCTGATTAAAAAAAACCTTGTGTTGTAGCCCTTAAACATTGAGTGTGTCTCAAGTTCAAGAGTTCCCTTGTTACATTGAGTGTTCTCTTAATCAACAAGCTTAGGGAGGTTAAGTGAGACTTGCTTCTGGCCTAAAAGCCCAACATATTGAGCTTTGTTCTTGTGATTTGGTACTATTCGTTGTTTCAAGTGTTTTAAAGAGTTCAATTGTGAGTGTTCTTATTTCGTTGAGGTAGAATCACCATCTATTACTTTAGAGGGTGTTGTTAGATTGACATTATCTAGTATCAGAGCTTTTGTTGAAGAATTTGTGAATAGAAGTTGCGTTTTGGAGAGAAAAGAAAACAATCAGAATTCGAACGATTTTTCGGTCAACTTTCAGGGACGATAACTAAGCCTACAGGAGTCCAAATCAAGTGATTCTTTTTTCAATATGGATCTTTTTTGTTTGTACAATACTCTGAACTGTTTCAGATTTTTTTGAATTTTTAGGCTATTAAAATCGGCAGGTTTTACATAGCAGCCCCAAAATGGAGCAAAATCAACACACTGAACTTCAAAGGAGGATAACTCCTTCACATGGGAATATTTTAAGGATATTATATTTTTAGCCAACTTAAAATTTGCTAATTTGTCATAACTTGTAAGCCTTTGTGAGTTTCAAGTCCGTTTACAATTTTGTTTAGTTACATAAAGTTACGTCATTTTTCAACTCTTGTAATTGTAATAGTCTAGCAAGATAGTGAAACATCATGTCTGATGGTGATCTTGGTAGGATGTTAAAATTCATAACTCAAAAATTGGAGAACTTGGAGAAAAAAATCAGTGGAAATTGAGGAGAATAAAAGAAAGACAAGACAAAAGATGGTATACTATAGCATAATTGACTTTGAAAGTAACTATAAAACTGAATTTTCCAAAAAATGATGTGGCTTCAATCCATAGGCAATCTGAAGATATTTGATCTACTTTCTTGAGATAAAATAAGTCGTGAAAAATTTATCAGCAACTAGTTGTCGATGCTTTACCTCAACAAAATATCACACACGAAAATAAGGATGTTTATGACTCAATAAACCATACTATAGAAGATAATAATGTTGTTGAAACATTCAGTAGACAAACTAATAAATGAAGAAAAATTTGGGGGTTCCTGATTTGATGGTCAATGTTGGTATGGAGTCAACCATGAACTTCAGCGTTTGTGACTTGCAAAAGAAAGTTCCTGTGAAATATTTTGAGAAATTTGTCTAAAACAACCTTTTAAAAGGAAGATTTTGTCAGAAACAACCTTTTTTAATTTTTTTTTGCCAAGAACAACCTTAAACAAATTTTTTTTTGTCAAAAGCAACCACATGATGTCATTCCGGTGTTGACTCATGTTTTCCGGCATTGATTTCTTAATTAACCCAATTAACTCCCATTTCCCTTCTCCACCAACCCCGCAACCCCCCTTCCCCACCCCGCAACCCCGCAACCCCCCTCATCCTTCCCCCTACCTCGCAGCCCTCGTCCCCCTCCCTTTCCCCTGCTGAATCATATAACCCCCTCCCCTTCCCCTATCATCGCACAACCCCGCAACCGCCTCCCCCCTCTCCCGTATCCCCGCAGCCCCCTCGCACGCATCCAAAGCCCCACATATCTAAACCTAGAATATTTCGAACCCAGATCGGAAGAACCCATAATTTTCGAACCCAAATTCGAAGATGCATGAGATGCATGGATGCGCGGGAGGGCCAAAGGGAGGGGGGCCGCGGAGATGCGAGGGTGGGGGAGGCGGATGCAGGGATGCATTGGAGCAGGCGGCTGCGGAGATGCGGGGAATGGGGAGGGGGCTTCGGGGGTGGTAAGGAGGGGGGTTCGGGGTGGGTGTGGGAAGGGGTGGTGGTTGGTGGTTAGGGTTAGGGTTTCCAATTTCTCTAAAATTGGAGGGAAATGGGAGTTAATTGGGTTAATTAAGAAGTCAATGCCGGAAAACATGAGTCAACACCGGAATGACATCATGTGGTTGCTTTTGACAAAAAATTTTTGTTTAAGGTTGTTCTTGGCAAAAAAAAATTTTAAAAGGTTGTTTCTGACAAAATCTTCTTTTTAAAAGGTTGTTTCTGACAAATTTCTCAAATATTTTTATACTATTTTTAAAACCCCTCTAGATTGGTTAAGTAATACTTATGGGGTTGATGAGATCATTATTGATCATAACTATGATTATGGAGCCGAGGTTCAAGATGATGTTCCAAGAATTTCTTTTGGGATGTTTATGGGTTTCGTGATGCAACATACTAGAAGTGATCATTTGCGGGCTTGGACTGAGTCCACAACTACATTCGAGGGACTACTTAGTTGGACGTGTGTTAGTGATGTAGTTTAAGTAATGTATTTCTTTTCTTAGTTAATTAATTTTTTTTAATTATTTTAGAAAATCAGTTGTAACTCTTCTATAAATTTAACTCTTCTATAAATACCAATGAAAGAAATCAGATGAAGATGATGAGAAAAATATTTTTGCAGAGTTAAAACTTTTGTGTTATTTTATTTACCCTTTGTTTATGAATTTAAACTAAGAGCAATTGCTTTTGCTTAATTAACTTTGGCAATTTAATTTGTGATTTTAAGGTCTTTTAGTTTGCTTGGTGGTGTTAATGTATCGAAGTGACCTAAGAGTTGTCATTAAACTGTAAATTTTGAGGATTCGAACTCAAGGTTTTCTTACCTATAACCGAGAGTTTGTGTGGACTCAATATCTCTTTGTTATTATCTATGCTTCTACACTTGTATGATTCGAGTGTTACTCCAATTATACAACATTTATATATTTCGGTTTTGTTCATTAATAAAGGAAAGTTGTTGTTTTTTTGTTTAACCTATTGCTTATGAAATTAACATTTTGGTAGAGAATCCAAAGCTTTGGCAGTGAATGTAACCCTAGTTATTATTAGTCCTTGGTTAGGACTTGATAATTCTATATCATTGTTACCTAATTATCTAATCATCAATCATAAAGAAAGGGGTGAGTAGTACTTAAAGAAATCGAATTTAAACCTTGAACAAGATTTGCTTTCTTGGTTCAAGAATCATTCAAGATTCATTCATTTAATCAATAAGTCGAATGAAATACAGAAAGCAAGATAGCAAGAGAGTCCAATCTTGATCACAAGTGATTTTATTCAAAGGCAATACAGAAAAAGCCTTATTTGACTCAAGATGTGTTGGGTGTTCATGACTATATGTGATACATATTGATAAAGCACATGAGAGCATTAGTTGAAAGAAGTTAAGATTCGGTTTTAAAAGAGCTAAAAGAAACTGACCCGATTTGTTCTAAGACAAACAACCACCACTTTCAGAACCCAACAACCACCAAACAAGGCTAAGACAAGGTGGAACAACTTGTCCTACAACCTACTTTACGTGCGTAGCTCTCACCTCAATGAATGACAAGCATACAACAAGATTTTAGATAAACAAAACCAACCCGGTTTTGAAAAGAAAACACACTTGTTTTCTAAAAGAGATAACTCTCTGATTTTTCATTAAACAAAGCTTAAATTTTAGACTCTACTAGTAAACTATTTATAGTACAACATATCCAGAAATTACGAAAAAATAAGAAGTACAAATATAAGAACAATATCCTAAAAGATAAGCTGCTGGAATCTCGGACAGAAAGACCTTTCTCTATTTCTTTGGCTATAACTTTTGATTGGATGCGAATTTTAGCACGAAACCAATTGGAGGGTTTCCTACACTTGAAGATATTTCAACCATAGGTCACACACCCCAAGATGATGACGGAAAGTGGCTTCCCAAAGGAGAACAAGTAGTAGAAGTTCCAACACCTAAAATGACGTGAAACAAAACACTCCAATAAGGAGCTTTCCTTCCTTGCTAGGAAATGATGTTATTGGACCCCTGGCTGCATACACCTATGTAAGCGTGCATAAGCTCCTTGCTTCACCTTCTTGCTTCATTACATCATGAAAAGCTTTCTCTTTGCCAAGATGATGCAATCTCCTCTACATTCTTCATGGGCAGCTGCTAGCTTAGCTCCATTACATGTTTAAGCGTATACCTAAACTAACTAAGCTAATTCAAAACACATTTAGTACTAATAAGCTATTTAAAGATAATTCTAAAACTCTTAAACAAGATTATTTCTAATTAATTCCTATAAACTCTCTTAATCGTGTTTAGCAAAAAAAAAAGAACTTTAGATTATGATACAAGTGCCCTTGTTCCTAAGCTTATGTCGTGCTTGTTTTTCCTCATTACCACTTGGATTAGAGCAAATTAAGCCCTTGAAAGCCTTTTTTATTCTCAAAACTAACCATAACCAATAATTAAATAAACTTATTAAAAACTTTGGATTGGTTAGCTTAGAGTAATTAGATGCGTATGTATCAATATGATTGAGTTTGATAAATTGTGTTTGATTTGTGACGTGGAGAAAGTCGAACAAGAGAAATTGCTAGGTTTATTAATGGAATTAATAAATCTATTGCTAGAAAGGTTGATATTGCAAATTACAGTACCTTTGATGATGTGTGTCGTTTAGCCCTAAAATTTGAACGTCATGGATTGGACGAAACGAAAACCTATAGGGGAAAAACGCCAATAACAAAACTACTTTTTCATCTTTTTATACTTCTTATTCTTTTAAACCCTTTGAAAAGAAAAAAATTCCTTATAAGGGGGGATAAAAGGGGGAACAACCTTAGATGGTGCTTATCATCTTCTTCTCGGTCGACCTTGGCAATTTGATCGAAAGGTTATCCCTGAGGGGGAAACTAATGTGTATTCTATTTTTATGGTATATAAGAGGATTCTACTTGCACCTTTGTCTCCTAGTTCCATGGCACCTAAGAAGGTGGTTGAAAGTAAAAAAAAATTATTTCTTTCGCCTAAGGAGTTTGAAAAGGAGGAAGAATTGGAAGGTCATTGCTATGCTTTATTTGTTAAACATGCTTTAACTAATGATGTTTCTTTTAGAGATGTGAAACTTGCAGCTTTGTTGGTCGAGCTTGATGATGTTTTTCCCGAGCGATGGCCTTAATGTTGCCACCTTTGAGAGGTATTGAGCATGCCATTGATCTAGTTTTGGGTGCACCATTGCCAAACAAAGCTTATAGATGTGATCCTGTAGATTCTAAGGATCTACAAAGGAAAATTGAAGAGTTGATTGATCGAGACTATGTAAGAGAAAGCATAAGTCCATGTGTCGTTCCAGCTTTGCTTGTTCCAATGAATGATGGCACCTGGAGGATGTGTATTAATAGTATAGCCATCAACAACATTACAATCAAGTACCATTTTCCTATGCCTAGATTGGAAGACATGCTTGATGAGTTACATAGAGCTTCCGTATTATCGAAGATAGACTTGAGAAGTGGTTACAATCGAATGTGAATTCGTGAAGGAGATGAATGGAAAACTGCTTTTAAGACCAAACAAGGTCTATATGAGTGGAAGGTAATACCCTTTGGTCTTAGCAATGCTCTTAGTTCTTTCTGAAACTTATGAATGAGGTACTACATCCCATTCTTAACAAGTTTATTGTTGTCTACTTAGATGATATTCTTGTTTATAGTACTAGTGTTGAAGCTCATTTATCTCACTTCAGATCCCTGTTTGAAAAATTGAGAACAAAAATTGTATGGAAAGATGGGAAAATGTGACTTACTTGTTCCTAGTATTGCTTTTCTTGTCTATATTATGTCTAAGGATGGAGTTCATGTAGATCCGGAGATAGTCAAGGCTATTTCATCATGGTTGGCGCCTACAAGTGCGCAAGAATGTCGAAGCTTCCATGGTCTAGTTTCCTTTGATAGGAGGTTGATTTAGAATTTCTCAACAATCATGGCACCTACCACTGAATTGATGAAGAAAGGGGAGTTTTCATGGAATACTCGTGCTCAAAGGGCGTTTGAAGAGGTGAAAGAGATGATATGCAACACCCCTATTCTTGCTTTGTCGGATTTCAACAAGTTGTTCGAAGTTTAGTATGATGCTAGTGGACTTGGTGTTGGTGTTTTTTTGCTTCAAGAAAGAAGGCCCATT
This sequence comes from Beta vulgaris subsp. vulgaris, assembly GCF_026745355.1. NCBI lineage: Eukaryota > Viridiplantae > Streptophyta > Magnoliopsida > Caryophyllales > Amaranthaceae > Beta > Beta vulgaris. The sequence continues at coordinate 32,351,374 of NC_079209.1, forward strand.
GCTTACTTTAGTGAGAAGTTGAGTGGCGCCAAACTCAATTACTCCAACTATGATCGAGAATTCTGTGCAATTATGAGAGCTTTGGATCATTCGTCTCATTACTTGAGGCCCAAGCCATTCATTCTTCATGCGGACCATGAGGCACTCAAGCATATCCATGGACACCAAAAGCTCAATCATAGGCACGCCAAGTGGGTTGAATGCATACAAGCTTTCCTTTTCTCTTCAAAATACAAAGAATGTAAGAGTAATGTAGTTGCATATGCTCTTTCTAGACATGTTTAAGGAGTTGTATGTTGATCATGTTGATTTTGGTGAATCTTTTAAGAACCATAATGGCATGCTTTTAGTACAAGAAGGATTTTAGTTTAAGGGAAACAAGTTGTGCATTCCTAAGAGTGGCGTGAGTGAGTTGCTCGTGAGAGAAGTCTATAGTGGTGGGGTGGCCGGACATTTTGGTGTTCAAAAGACTTTGGATACTCTGAGTGAGAGTTTTTATTGGCATGACATAATGAAGGATGTTCATATGATGGTTAGTAAGTGTGCTACTTGCCAAAGGTATAAAAGCACGTTTCATAAAGGCCTTTACACTCCATTCTACGTACCTGATTCTCCATAGGATAATGTGAGTATGGATTTTAATGAAAGTGCTTATAAGATCGAGCTTCCAAGTGATTGTGGAGGTGTGAGTGCTACCTTCAATTATGGTGATCTTAGTCCTTACAATAACGATGAAAATTTGAGGATAAATTCTTTTGAAGAGGGGGAGAATGATACAAGTTAAGGTGCAAAGTCAACTCTTGATGAGCCTATTTGTCTGGTCCTTGAAGCATTTGGGTTCAAACTCAATTCAAACTCTTCCTTTGTTGTGTCCATGATTATGTGGGATGGTGATCTAATCCATGAAGCATGAAGATGGCACCATTCTTAGAGTCTTAGTTAGTTTAATTAAGTCTTTAATTTCAGCAAAATAAGGACCGAAAATGCCTTGTGATTTTCGGTCAAGGTTAGGGTATTTTTGGAAAGTCCTTGTGTTCCAAGTATGAAAGTTGTCATTTAATTGTACTAGTTTCCTTATTTTCTTGTTCTTTAGAATTTTAGGCGTGTAAGGGGAATTTGGGGCTGATCTAGTTGTTTCGTTAAGTACTCCTTTATTCTCTCCTAGAGTGAAGGAATTATAATGCAAGGTGCTATGTTGTATTTCCTAAAATGCTTGGGATGTTTTACGGCTATTGTAGTACTTGGAGGGCAAGTTAATTATTGTCATGCATGATTAATATAAATAGTCATGTCATGCTACCTTACAAGAGTGTGAGTGATTTACAGAAAAACCTTTATTATTGAATTTAGTTGTGTCTTTCAATTGTTTTCGACCAGTAAGTTAATTTCCAAGAGTGTTAGTTAATTTAGTGTTTAATCTACTTAATTCCATGAGTGGTTTGAGTGAAATTAAGAGTTAACTAAAATATTCAACAGTGTTTGTTTTAGTTATCATATCCGAGTTACTTTGTTTCTTTTGTTTCAATTTACTTAGTTTCTCTTTCATCTTTGGAGTTGCAATCATATCACATATTTACCTTCTTTGGTTTTGAAGGCGGATTTCCACTCATCTCCTTCACAAATCTTGATTTGATGGTAACTACTCCTCAAATCAATTTTAAAGAACACCTTGGCACCTTATAGATCATCTAATAAGTCGTTTAACATAGGAATTGGAAAACGGTACTTAACCGTAATCTTATTAATAGCTCCACTATCCACACATATGCTCCATTCTCAATTCTTATTAGGGACTAAGAGGGTAGGGATACCACAAGGGCTTAGGGATTTTCAAATCATTCCTTTAGTCAACAACTCCTCAACTTGCCTCCTTATCTCCTCGGTTTCTTTGGTCTTTGTTTTATAGGCAGGCTTGTTTAGTAGCATAGCTCTGGGAATTAGGTTTATTTGTGTTGGATATCTCTATTTGGTGGAAGGCTTGTGGAAACACATCTTGATAAGTGTTAATGAGTAGGGTGAGGAAGGGATGGTTATGTTTGTTGGTGGTTGTATTCGGCTTTTAGAATTAGATAGCAACAGTTCACGAAAAGGGAAATGTTCATGGTGATCAGCTTGGAGTAATGTGGTTAAGGAGTGGTATTTATCTTTTGTGGAATGATGTTTATTATCTTGTAAGGATAAGATAAGTGTTAAAACAATTTTTTGGTTGTTTTGGATGAAAGAGTGTATTTTTGTATCCATCATGGATCACACGCTTATTAAACAACCAAGGCCTCCCTAACAAGACATGACAAGCATCCATAGGGATGACATCACACCACGACTGCTCTTTATATACACTACCAATGCTAAAAGACAATAACACTCTAACATTAACTCGACCGCCCTTACCTTGATTGACAATTGAGTCACATATGGTCTAAGATGTGGTGATATAGGAAGTTTAAGTTTATCCACCATGGTTTGAGCAGCCACGTTGGTACAGCTCCCTCTATCAATAATCAAGGTACAAACCTTGCCTTCAATGGTGCATCTAGTATGAAAGATAGACTCCCTTTGTTTCATACCTTCGAGCTAGCAACTCCACTAAAGGCCCTCCTCACAACGAGGTATTCTTCTTCATCAGGACCAACCTCCTCTACTCCCTTTCTCTCTTCATTGAACTCCCCTTCAAACTCCTTGTCTCCTCCTATTTCCTCCTCATTCTCTTGAAAAGTTTCAAACTTCATAGGACTGACTAGTACAAAAATATTAATTTGCGTTGGCTTATTTGGGTTGCACCTGATATGATTACTAAACCAAGAAGATTAATAATCAAGTATGAATGTGAATCTTGAACTTATTAAATCAAAGCAACAAAACACAATGAATCAATTCGAACAAGGGGGATATTTCTTGAATCAAGATCACTCATGAAACTTGAAAACAAGAATCTAAACACTCTTAAGAATTCTCCTGAAATTAAGATGTTTAACACTAAACACTTAATACTCCTGAAAAGTCTTTAATGGTTTGATTAGTTTAGATCACAAGCAAAATAATAATCATGAAGTATTTATTAAACAAAACGTAAATCTGATTTTTATAACACGCTTATACATAGGCTACAGTATATACTAATGCAACTAGGAAAAAAAACCTAACAAGATAAGAAATAGGATAAAATAACATAAATCGTAACTAACTTCACACACCTAACATAATCCTTGTTAAACTATAAAACCTAATAAGATAAGTAAAACTATAATTAACATAGAAAACCTTAACAGAACTAGGATTCTATGTAATAAGTAAGAACAAACCCTAACATATCTAAGATTTCTTCTTTAATCCACGCCTTCCATGAGCCAAGTTACTACACATGCCAAAGCTTGGTTTCTGCACTTTAGGTCGAACCCTCGGTGCTCCATAACAAAGTAAATAGGCACATGTAGAATAAGTGCCTTTTCATCCGCATCATTCTCCCCCTCTGCAAAAGAATTTGCCCTCAAATTCTCATCATCTTAATAAGGAGACAAATCACCCACATTGAAGGAGCACTTACATTCCAAATTCATCTAGTAAATCAATCTTGTAAACACTATGCCCAATGACTCCAATCACTTCAAAGGGCCATCTCCTCGAAGCATGAGCTTATTCTTCATTTTGCTAGGGAATCTTTCCTGAAATGTATCCACACAAGATCACCAACTTTGAGCCTATGTTGCTTGTGCCCTTTGTTAGCCCTTGTCTTGTATTGGATGTTCATTTTTTCAATCTTGGCCTTCACTTTCTCACATGTCTTAGTGAATGCTTCTAATCTCTTCTTTGCATCCGTATGAATATCATGATTAGGCATAACAACAAAATTAATAACAACAAAATTAATAGGAAGCAAAGGATTAATACCATATACTACCTCAAATGGAGAATGAGTTGTGGTAGATGTGTGTACCCTATTATTAGCAAACTCCGATGAGCTAGCTTGATGTGCCAATCCTTTTATGTTTTACTCACCAAACCTCTCAACAAAGACCCTAAAGTGCGATTTGTTACCTCAGCTTGGCCATCTGTTTCAGGGTGATGACTTGTACTAAAGAGTAATTTGGGGCCAACTATGCGCCAAAGACACCTCCAAAAATGACTTAGTAACTTAGAATCCCTATCAGAGACAACGCTCCTTGGAATGCCATGTAACCTAATGATCTCTCGAAAGTATAAATCAACCACATGTGTTGCATCACCCGTTTTGTGCATAGGAACAAAGTGGGCCATTTTAGAGAACCGATCCACAACAACCATTATGGCATCTTTCCCCCTTTGAGTACCAGGAAATCCTACAATAAAACCCATGCTCACACTGTCTCAAGGTTGATTAGGAATTGGTAAAGGTGTGTAAAGATCCTTATGGAACGTACTCTTGGCCCTTTGACAAATTGCACAATGAGTAACCATTAAGTGAACATCTTTTATCATATGTGGCTAATAAAAATTCTCTTGAAGAGTATCAAGAGTCTTTTGCATTCCAAAATGTCCAGCCACTCCCTCACTATGCACCTCCCTAACAAGTAATCCCCTTACTCCACACTTAGGCAGGCACAATTCGTTTCCTTTAAACAAGAAATCCTCATGAACCACATAGAGACCCTCCGGATACGCGAGCTTCTCCCTAAAATCAGCATCCTCCTTATATAAGTCCTTCAAGTGTTCAAACCCTAACACTTGTGCATCTACTATTGTTAACAAGTAGGAACCCCTAGACAAAGCATCTGCCACCACATTTGACTTACCTTCCTTGTATCTTGATAAAAATGTGAACAAATGAAGGAACTCCACTCAATTTTACATGTTTATGATCGAGTTTTTGTTGTCTATGGATGTACTTCAAGGCTTCATGATCAGAATGAAGGATGAAAGGTTTTGATCTCAAGTAGTGTGACCAATGATCCAAGGCACGAACAATAACATAGAATTCTCTATCATAGTTAGAGTAGTTGAGCTTAGCACCACTCAATTTCTCACTAAAGTAAGAAATGGGATGCTTCTCTTGCAAGAGAACCACACCAATGCCTACACCACTTGCATCACAATCCATCTCAAAAAACTCTTGGAAATCTGGAAGTGCTAAAACAGGAGCACAACAAAGCTGACCTTCAACATCTTCAAATGCTTGTTGTGCTGAGGATGTCCAACTATACTCCCCTTTCTTCAAAAACTCTGTAATAGGTGCCATGATAGAGGAGAAGTTATGAATGAGGGCAAACATGAAAAATTCTACATTCTGATACATCCTTAGGTGCTATCCAAGAAGAAATAGCCTTCACTTTATCAGGATCAACATAAACTCCCTCTTTAGAAACAATGTATCCCAACAACGCCACTCTAGTGACTAGAAACCCAAATATCTCCAACTTTCCATATAGTTGTTGCTCTCTAAGCTTAGCAAACAAGCTACACAAATGCAACAAATGATCTTCGACATTTTGATTATAGATAAGGATGTCATCTAAGTAAACAACCACAAATTTGTTTACCTCATTTGACAACCTCATGAATGAGCTTGGTGCATTACATAGACCAAAGGGCATCACCATCCACTCATATAATCCTTGCTTGGTTTTGAATGTTTTCTTCCACTCATCACCTTCTCTTATCCTCATTTGATGATATCCACTTCAAAGATCAATTATAGAAAAGACTGAGGCTCCATGTAATACGTCCAACATGTCCTCCAACCTAGGTATAGGAAACCTATATTTATCTATGATATTGTCCACTACCCTACTACCAATGCACATCCTCTAAGTACCATCTTTCTTAGGCACTATCAAAGCTGACACAACACATGAACTCATACTCTATCTTACATACCCCTCTTCAATCAAGTCTTCTATTTGGCGGTGCAACTCCCTTGATGCCATTGGATCACACCTATAAGCAGGTTTGTGTGGCAATTTGATGCCATGTACAAGATCTATGGCATGCTCTATGCTTCTCAAGGGTGGTAGCCCTTGTGGTAGTTCCTCTGGAAAAACGTCCCCAAACTCCTTCATCTAGGCTTATAAATTCTCATTTCTAAGAGTCTTGACATTTGTAGCCCCATGTTTTACAATCAAAGCATAAGCACAACCCTCTTCCTGTACTTTTTCCTCGAACTCTCTTGATGAAAGGAAGAAACTTAGTGCCTTAGGACCTTGTTTTGGTGCAACTGAGTGAGGAGATAAAGGGTGCAAATGTACCCTTTTGGAACCAACCAACACAAAGTACACTTTAGAGTCCCCTTCATGGATGACCTTCTATCAAACTGCCATGGTATTCCAAGCAAGAGATGACATGCACTCATAGGCAACACATCACACCACAATTCATCCTTGTAACCCCCTATGGAAAACACAATCAAGGCTTGTTTCTTGACTCTCATGTCAGTGCTATCATCCAACCAGCTAAGCTTGTATGGTTTAGGGTGAGTTCTTGTGGCTAAATGAAGCTTTAACACTACTTAATCCGCAATAACATTAGCGCAAGAGCAACTATCTATAATTATATTGCACGTATGTTCACCTACCTTACATCTAGTGTGGAAGAGATTTTCTCTTTGCTCCATGCTAAGTGTGTGGTCTACATGTAATGCATGCCTTATTACACCAACTAGCTTCGAATCAACCTCTACAAAAGCATCTTCTTCCTCCTCATCTCCTAAACTATGCTCTTCATATGGAATGAGCTTATACACGTCCTCCTCTTCTTGTAATGCCAGGTATTGTCTCATGGTAAGTGCTTTTTTGTTAGGACAATTGCTTACTATGAGCCCCCTTCCTTGACACTTAAAACATTTCCTCATTTCTTCAATCTTACCCTTTGGAACGAGGAATTGGGATTTTTCGACCTTAGTGTCTTTTTAGGTGGGGTGGTGTTCTTGGGCCTTTCATACCACTTTGAGTAGGAAGCTACAGCTTTGGCCTTTGCACTACTATCAACCTTAGAATTACATGAACTCTTAGGCTTTTCTTCATTTTCATGCTCTTCAAACCTCTTATCCAACTTTGTCACATCATCAAATGTGTGATACGTGGACAATTCTACTTTCAATATGGCAGTTTAACCCTTGAATGTATCTTACAATATTCATAGGCTTCTTTTCTTCTAAGTCACACATAAGGCATAGTTTGTCGAACTCCATGGTGTATTCATGGACACTAAGCGTATCTTGGCTCAAAGTAGTGAGCTTTAGATATTGCTTTTGTTCATAATCACTAGGCAAGAACTTTTCTTTAAGCTTTTCTTTCACTTTTTTCCAACTACAAAGCTTTTCTTTACCCCTCTTGGCTCGTTTTGCCTTGAAGCTTTCAAGCCAAATACTAGCATATTTGGTTAATGACCCTATGGAGGCTATCTTGAATCTTTTCTTGTCATCAAAGCCTTTATAATCACATACCTTTTCAAGTTGGCGAATCCACTCCAATAAACATTCAAGGCTGCTATATCTTGTGTACTCATCCAACCTCAATCCACAATCATTATAAGTGGTCTTGGATGGTCTTTCTTCACGTTCCTCACCTTCTTCATCCGAATTTGTGCTTATGAAGGTTGCACTATTTGGATCAAGTTTCTTTTGTAGGATCGTGGCAATAACATTCATTCTTGTTTCCAATCTATTCATGTTACTACTAATCCCATTGATGGTAGTAGTGATTTTATTAAGTCGAATTTGTGAATCATATTGAAATTTATGAGGTCATTCATGGTCTTGGTGAGCTTGTCTATTTCGAACTCCATGGCTATGTGAACTCCTTACACTTGCTTCTTCTTTCTTGCAACTTAAAGATTGAATCTTGGGTATAAAAGATTGAGTCTGGAACGTAAAATATTGAATCTTTGACGTGGAAAATACTCCTAACCATTGTTACTTCTTGCTTGCATCGTAAAGATTGGATCTTTGTAGTAAAAGATCAAGTCTTGGACGTGCAACAATGTTCAAATTATGGTAACCCTCAGATCTTTGAGAAAGCAAAGAGAATCCTTTTTATTCTCTCCGCCCCGGATAAATGATACCACTTGATATAAATTCTAAACCAAGAAGCTTGATAATCAAGTATGAATGTAAATCTTAACTTATTGAATCCAAGAAACGAAACACAATGAATCAATTTGAACAAAGGGGGACTTTCTTGAATCAAGATCACTCCTGAAACTTGAAAATAAGAATCTAAACACTCTTAATAACACTCCTTAAATTAAGATGTTTAACATTAAGCACTTAACACTCCTGAAAAGTATTTGATGGTTTGATTAGTTTATCTCACAAGCAAAACAATAATCAAGAAATATTTGTGTAAACAAAACCTAATGATTTTTATTAAATGTAATAACACGCCTATATATAGGCTACAGTATATACTAATGCAACTAGGAAAACAAAACCTAACAAGATAAGAATTAGGATAAAACAACATAAATCCTAATTAACTTCACACGCCTAACATAGTCCTAATTAAACTATAAACCTATTAAGATAAGTAAAACTATAATTAACATAGCAAAATCCTAACAGAATTAGGATTCTATGTAACAAGTAAGAACAAACACTAACTTAACTAGGATTTCTTCTTTACTCCACGCCTTCCATGATCACACCTTCCATGAGCCAAGTTACTACACATGCCAAAGCTTGGTTTCTTCCCTTTAGGTCGAATCCTAGGTGCTCCATAACCAAGTCAATAGGCACATGTAGAACAAGTGCCTTTGCATCCGCATCAGCACCCTCGAAGAACTTACGCTAATTGTCAATTTTCATCGGATAATATTAAAAGGCCAATGGAAATTCCTTAAGCAAATGAATATGAAAAGGATTTGTGTTGCATGGTCATCGAAAGCCGACACACATGTGGCAAGTATTTAGTTTTTGGATCCACACATGCCCCACTAAACAAACCCTCTCTCACTCGCACTCGTCTCTGATGGCAACACAACTCCATTATTGCTCATTAACAAAGCTCATGAACTCATTGCATTGGTAAGTGAAGCTATGTTTGAGTACAAGTCCATGTCCATGAGTTATTCGAAGGAGTTAGATACTATTGTTAGTGTAGTTTCTAATTAAAGTCGAATGCATTTCCCTTTGATTCATTTAGTTTGTTTAAATCGCGTGTTAGGTTTGTTTTGAGTTGTTATTTCGATTCCCTAAACTTGTACTACTAAGTATCATTGAGTTGTGATGAACTTAGATTCGTACAAAGAGTTTTAGTGTCCTTAGGATTGTGCCATTCACTGTGCCATTGCAAGCGCCAGCGAACGCATAAGAATCCTAGAGTTAGTTGGAATTAGTTGCTGCTAATCATGTGGAGATTATGGCCATTGCAAAACTGAAGTTGTTGGAGAAAGTGGTGCGTGGAAATAGGAGTTGTGTAGTGGATATTCAAACCCATGATCAGCCACCAAAGAATAAGGGAGTTGGTTCCACAAATCAAGGGTGACTAGCTGAAGATGTGCGCCTTCCTCAAACGCCACTTCCTTTGTCCGAAAAGAAGTTATTAAGCCATGTTCGCCCATGATCACACTTAGTGGATTTAATGCATTCTATTTCGTTTATTTTATTTTAAGAAAATCCGAAAATTAGGACATGAACTCTTGTATAAATGTTTGCAGAATTATCAATGAAAAGCAATCAAGATTTTATGCCCAATCAACCGAGTTTTATCTCACTTATCGAATTATTCTTGTTTCTTGGATTTGGAAACTTAGAGTGATTTATCCTTTGCTTAATTAGTCCTAGCTAGACTAATTTGTGAACTTAGGGAACTTTAATTAACTAAGGTGGTGTGACTCTATCCTTAGAAGATTAAAGATAGCTAATTTATCCACAAATAACCGCTAAGGCACAGTGCCATTCTCTGTGCCAGATAGTGCTATTTTCTGTTCGAATTATTATCCGCATTTTGAAACTTCTAAACTTCGAGTGTTACTCCAAGTCTACAACATCTTGGTATTAGAGCTGGAGGTTGAAGAAGATACCTTTAACCAATCCTCAAACCCCAAACACACACCACCAAATACAATCCACAACCCACCCCAAAACCATAAACCAAAACCGCTTAAATATGGATTTTGGTGAGCCTTCTAATCAACCAAGCGATTGGAGAGCAACCATGAAGTTGCTGGAGGATGAAAGGAAGGAGAATGAGGCTAGAATTAGGCCTGTTCATTGGGGTGGGGCCCAATAAAAACCCTCAACGAGCCATTTTAAAACACACATGATCCGACCCTTAGTATAAACGGGGCGGGTCCTTAAAGGGTCAGAGATTAAAAGGGTTGGCATGGGTTAGGGTGGGTTCTTAAAGGCTCTTAAAAAGATTTTTTTTATTCAAAATCTATCTTTCTCAGCTCATCGTTTCGATTGAGGTAAAAAAATTTGCCGCCAATTATTGGAGATTGCAGGTGTGGTTGCTGATCTATCTTCTTATCTCTCTCCTATTTTCTCCTTCAGGTAATACTTCACTTCCCGTCAAAACAAAATCGATTTCAATCGGAACAAATCGATACTACTATATATAATTTTTCTCTCATTCTAGAACTATTGTAGAGTTGATTCTTAGTTTTAATATAAGCTTTTTTTTTTTTTGTTCTTTGAAGAAATAGAAGTGAGGAAAAATGGGACCAATAGAGGTGAAATGCAGGTGTGGGGAAAAGAATTGTAAAGAATGGGAAATCATAGAGTTGCTGTCAATTATTTAGGAAACCATTATCTTGGTTTTTTGCTCTTGTTGCTGTCCTACCGTTTATGTAAATTTGCACTAGTGGAAAAAACATCAAGTGCTCCGGTTAAAAACCGTACAAGTGCTCCGTATTTGACCCGTAGCAGACGCCATACGAGCACTTGAGAATTTATCAAGTGCTCCAGTTGAAAGCCGTAGCACTTAGATTCACAAGTGCTCCGGTTGTATTAAAAACCGGAGCACTTGTGAATATTATATGCTCAAAATAATTCGCTCCGGTTGATAAGAAAAACCGGAGCACTTGGCTATATATATTTTTTTATTAAAAAAACCACTGCTACTGCCAGCATGCAAGCTAGCAGCAGCAAGTAGCATAATATAGTAATTAACTACTAGGCAAGGGTTGGAGGATCAAATCATAGTAAAGAAGAAGATGAAAGGTGAAAATGAACTGTGAGAGAAAGTCAAGATTTGCAAAGTGTTCACAATTAAATTATAAAGGGTATGACGTTCAGGACAGAATATATGACGAGAGACTTTAGAGGGTAAAAAAAAAAAAACTATAGAGGGTGAGTTAAATATGATTTCTCATTGCCCAAGGTCAATACATAAAAGGTCTCTAGATAATCAACCAGTCATGCACTACAAGAAATTATTAGGGCTTTGACACTTTAATTCAACTGTCACTAACAGAAGACTAACCAAAGGAGCAGACACCAAGCTCAACATGTCCTTGGATCAGACATAATTTTCTGTAAGCACATAAACTTACTATCCAAGCAGATGGATCACAATTCAGAAGTATCTATCATAGGACTCTTCCATTACATACCTATCTTGTAATTGTATTCGCAGAAAATGCATTAGGGTCAATATGACAGCAAGAAAAGTGAAGTACATAAAACGAGTTTGCTACAACATATTATTGTGAGCTTTATTGGTTCCCATTCTGTCATCAAATTCCTTTGTACAGGCCTTGTTAGGTAATCGCTTAGGCCAGCTTTGCTATTGACTTTTAGCTTAGAGTGAAGTACATAAAACAAGTTTGCTAAAAGAACTTCTTGTGAAACCAGCATTTTTTGCAAAAAGATACTGCTTTTTTGTAACATTCAGAGCCAAAAATGACTAAGTCAATCATTTAACACATTAATAGCTAAAGAAGATGACACCTAATGTTTCTAACACCTTTATTGAAGTGATAATGCATACATCAGACTAAATTCAGTTGATACAAGTTAAATAACTAATACTACTTGGAAGTCAACTCATACATAAAGATTAGGACAGTATCAAACATCCATTGCTGATTAAGAGACTTTTATATACATCACAGATTTCTGACCCCGAAAAATGGAAAAGACAGCTAGTTAAAGAAAAATTTCGAGGAAACCTACTTTTTTCACTCTTCGGAGTGCACCCAAAGCTCGTATAGGAAGAGTTGTGATGTTTTCACAGTGCACAAAATAATTCTCCAACACAAATTTGTGTGCCAGCTAATTATCGCTCCCAAAAGCTGCATCCAAGTAACAATTGCTAACCAAAGGCTCCTCATGGCAAGTAAAAACTTGAGCGAAAAATTATGCTACACGACCAGCCCTAAATTATGTGTTTCTAGATCAAAGTACCATCAAATACAAAATTACACCCTGATAGTTGTTAAGTAAGCATAATTATTTCTCTGTCCTCTTTCAAATGAAGGAACACGATATATATTGGGTAAAGGAAATAAGATACCTGCAGATGGCTATATTCATCTTGACTTGTCGAGTAATTTATGTACAATTGGACTTTGCCAATCAGTTCATAATCCGGTTCATGGTATATTGACCACCAGCGAATCCTGTCATTCTGCAACATCCATTCCCTAAGAAATGTAACTACATAATTAATTAAGCTAAATAAAAAATTGAACAAAACTGATACATGCTTACATTGGCATCCATGATCGATGCAACTTGAGCCACAGCACACCCACAATGATTGCCTTTTGAGTCCAGAATCGTAATGTTCAGATCATCAACAAGACTATCCGAAAAGTTGTGTCAACAATATCTATAAGATCAATAGAGCTCTTTACTCAAAGAAAAATCGAAATAGCAATGATATATACATACAAAATATGAGTTTCACCAGAGCCCGGTTGCATCCGCACTGCATCTTTATTAGAAGAGCTTTTCAGACGCACCATACAAATGTATGTTTCTAACAAAAATCATTATAGTAAGTTTGGAGTCATGAAGCATCTCAGGCATAAGCATTAATGGTTAAACATAACAGAGCAAAACCTAAAGAAAAATAAATAACACTATGATTAATACTGTAAATAGCAAGACAAGTCCCCATTTTAAATTCCATATGTAATGTAATAAATACTTATAATGCAGCCTGAAATTTGGGCTAATTACATTTGACTGAAGAGTGAAATACTGGAAGTTAACGTAATGATCTATAAATAGAGAAACATTGTTCACAATAAGAAAGGAGTACTGATAACATCGTCACACAGAGGATGTGGTAACAAGTCATCAAGATGTGAGAATCTAGAGGATTTAGAAGCCTATTACAACATTGAAACAAATATAAGTGCTTAGATGAGAAGCGAACATAAAGGGCAGATGCTATGCAGTAATAAATAATTCAAAAGTAGCAATTGCTACATAAGAAAGGGGGTACTGATGCATCTTGACAAAGAGGGGAGGAATTGATTTTAGTCGATGAGTCATGAAATTCCAGAAGACTAGATACCTATCAGAGTATTGGAACAATTATACATAGTGCATTGGACTGCATTGCCAAGTTTATCATAAGTGCTGTGATTAGAAGACAACACAAAGGGTAGTTGATGTGCAGTTATAAACATTGTACCCATTGGACTGCATTGCCAAGTTAATCATAAAGTCGCTCAAATCTTAAAAAATGATCTGATCTGCATAAAATAATCACATTGACAAGAAAATAACCTGAAGCATCCTGGAACACTCTCTTGTAGCAACTGCCATCTCACGTGCACCAGTTTCTTTAGCTGGAGCCCATAATTGAGCATCCTTGTGAAATAGAGTGCCAACATGCTGGCCTTTCAGTACTTTGACGATATTTTCTGTTGCCTTCCCACTTCCATAAGATTACAGAAAAGAATTAGGTCAAGGGAACTTTATAAGATAAATCAAGAAGATGAATTTACTCAGGAAGTAGCAAAATATTTCAATTTGAATGTTACATATTTTTGTGTGTATTTATATATACAACGAAATTAAGCATGCCACCCTTTATATAAGAAATAGAATCAAAGTTTAAAACCATGGTCTAATCATATTACATCAGGTTATGGCAAACTTTTCATCAATATTAAGAGACTTACATAGCTATAGTATTTCACTTGAATAGAATCTAATGACGCTAAATGGAAAACTGTTTGATGATAAACATGTGAGAGGGAACAATTTGGTATATTTACGTGGTATGCGTCTCACACTAAATCCTCTCATGTTTACAGGTGAACTTATCACCTTTTAGCCTTTTTCAAACTAAATTTACAAAGCAAACAACAAAAGAATATATATCACCCAATACACTAAACAATAATGAATCAATATGTCAAAGGAAAAGGGTAAAAAAATAGGCTCCAATTGTTCCAAATGGCGGAGATTTGCCCTGGAGTTTTCAGGGCCGGATCGAGCAAATTTAACGCTATCCTGAAACAACACCATCTCAACAGTGTTACCTAAACACAAAAACCAAAAAGCCTGACGCTAGAATTTATTCCACAAAGCTAAATGATGGTATCAATCATAAGAACTATATAAAGATCAGTATAATGGATGTGTAAAAGATGGTAAAATTCTTATAAACTTTGCTATATGTTTACAGTAGATCCCATTGAAAGTTAAAGCTGCAGTTTATTTCGCATATCCTTCAGACAACCTCAGGAGACAAATACACTCTTTCCAGACCTTAAAAATCAGGTTCCGTCACTGACCAATTTATTTGCTACATTTGCAATTATTTCCATATATAGTACATAGGTCCCACACTTTATTTACAAATTTGCCATCACTCCTTCCTTGGTTTTTGCAAATATTTCCATATATAGTACATAGGTCCCACAATTTACTATTTGCTTTTTTGTTAATTCTTGTTATGACAATGGTCCCCACTTCCTCCTTGGTCTTTGTGATAAAGCAAATGTAGCAAATAAATTGGGACGGAGGGAGTATGCAAATTGCAGAAGTTTTTAACATGATTTCAAATAATTAACTTGCTAGAAAAAGGTTAACAACAACATAATGTATACATATGGATCTGCAATTCTGCATCATGCAATGATACAAAGTCTGAGTGCCAAAAAGGTACCTCTAGCATCTTCTGCAGAAAATGCAGGTACGGGTCAGATGATTGTGCAGGTATAATTTCGACAACAAAGAGAAGATCAAAACCTAAACCTTAGGTCTAAAAGTAAGTCAAATTCGATTCATACACAATCGCAAGAATCTCGCAAAATCCTTAGAAATCGAGGAAAATAGATTAAAAAGAAATGTACTTGCCACCGTGAGAGAAGGAGATGAGGATGCTGGTTGTGTCTGTCAGTCCATCATCAAGGAGTCGTGGCGGTCGTCCGCCGTGACGTCGTCTGCTCTCGCATTAGGGTTTTGAGTTGGGTGTTGGGAAGAGGACAATGCCTGAATGAGAGATACGAGAGTGACGAAGAATAGGCATGGGTTTTGGTTTGCTGGCTGTTTCCATCACAACCCTGGGAACCGGGGAGGGGACCCCCATGAATGGAAGAGAGAAGATGGAAGGAGAAAGACTGAGAGAGATAGAGAGGGGCGTTCAAGTTCAACGAAGAAATTAGAGATGGGAAGAGA